>NW_007249724.1:286656-302760 GCF_000164805.1 Carlito syrichta | reverse complement strand
ATTCTTTTCTTTTTTTTTTTTGAGTTGGAGTCTCACTCTGTCGCCCAAACTGGAGTGCAGTGGTCGCTCCCAGCCACCACAGCCTCAACTGCTGGGTTCCGGCGATCTTTCTACCTCAGCCTTCTGAGTAGCCGGAATTACAGGCATGCGCTACCATGCCCGGCTAATTTTTTGATTTGTTGTAGAGATGAGGTCTTGCCTGCCCAGGCGGGTCTTGAACCCGCGGGCTTAGGCAATCCACTCACCTCAGCCTCCCAAAGGCACGGGATTACAGGTTGAGCCACCGAGCCCGGCCAATCTCTATTTCTTAAAACCTATTATGGATTCTCCCAAGGTCTCTCTCTTCTTCCTTACTGGTTGGTGCAAAAAATCTAAGATCCAGACCAGGACTTGAAGGCCCTTGGGGAGGGGAGCCATCAGATGGATGAGTCTGGTCCTCAGGGCAAACTCTCTTTCATCCCCCACCTAATCCACATTGAACTTCACATATGTGAAAAATAAACCACCGCACTGCATTAAGTGAATTCTGGAGAAATTAATAAGATGCATAGGGTAGGTTATCTCTGGGTGGTGGTTTATTCCTGATTTTTATTTACTAACTTGTTTCAGTATTTTCCACATATATAATGAGTTTGTGTTTGGTCTTGTCTTGTTTTTTTTGAGTCAGGGTCTCACTCCGTTGCCCAGGCTACGGTGCAGTGGCACGGTCATGGCTCACTGCAACTTCAACTTCCTAGGCTCAGGCAATCCTCACACTTCAGCCTTCCTAGTGGCTGGAATTACAGGCATGCGCCATCATACCTTGCTAATTTTTTGGATTTTTTTGTAGAGACAAGATCTCACTATGTTGCCTAGGCTAGTCTTGAACTCCTGGGCTCAAGCAATCCTCCTGCCTTGGCCTCACAAAGTGCTGGGATTGCAGTGTAAGCCACCATGCCTGGCCAGTTTGTGTTATTTTTACAGTCCAAAATAAACATTATTAAAAAAAAATTAGTGTTGAATGTACAAAGTGTATGTTACGATATGGCAGTGTTTTCTCTGAATTTATATAAATTTTAAATCACTAAAACATTATTTATCAAAAATAAATATTATATATAGCTAATTTCTTAAGGAGGTGAACTATGAGGCTAGTCACTATCTGTCTGTACCACATAATTTCCCTTCAGGATAGCGTCAAAGAGCAGCAAAAGCCTGAGATAAGACTGAAATGGTGGTCAAATGATTTGTCTGTCTATAACACCTTGGGCAAGTCCTGGAAATGTTTCATTTTCTGCCGTGTAAAATGAGAACTCTGAAGTAGATGACTTCTAAGGCCTATGAGTAATTCTTTCCAACTAGCATTTTCTTACTTTCTTAAGATGTATCTAGTGTCCCATAACTCTCCACCTCCCAGAAAACCCACCTATTATCCTCAGAAATTAGAACCTGAACACTCATGGGAAGCAAAAAGCACTTGTCTGGTTAACCATGGCCCAGGTAGGGACTCAGATGACAAAAAGAGGCTGTATTGTTTGTGGGCAAAGCAACAGTTGCTTGAAGAGGGATATTCTCTTCTCTCTCTAACTCTAGAAGACTAGCCATACTACTACTTTCTACTGCTGGAGAATGATCTGCATAGTCCTCTATGAAACATTATCCCCATGACTTAAAGAGCCAATAGAAATTTAGCAGATCACATAAATGACAGAGCTTCAGAGTAAAAGCAGCTATTTAAAAATTTAAATGTTACAACCTTAAAAGGAAGATGCACTTTCTAGACTATGAAAAGGGATATTCACATGTGAACTATCATAACTTGGAGAAAGTATAAAGAATTACAAGATTGGTAAAGATATTGTCCAATTATAATAAAAATTGAATTCATGGTACAAGGCTGCCTCACTGTAGATGGTTATAATAAATACAGGAACCAATATTGGAAAAGTTAATAAGAAAAGAGCTTCTGGCTGGGTGCAGTAGCTCATGCCTATAATTCTAGAATTTTGGGAGGCCAAGGTGGGAGGACTGCTTGAGCCCGGGAGTTCAAGACCAGCTTAGGCAAATAGCAAGACCTCAACTTTATTTAAAAAATAAAATAAAATAAAAATAAAAAATTAGCTGGATGTAGTGGCATGCACCTTAGTCCCAGCTACTCAGGAGGCTGAGGAAGAAGGACTGCCTGGGGTCAGAAGGTCAAGGTTGTAGTGAGCCGTTATCTTGTGCCACTGAACTCCAGCCTGGGTGGCAGAAGAAACCCCTAACTTAAAAAAAAAAAGCTTTAGGACAAGATGACAAGTTTTGATGGGGATGGTGGTAGCCTAAGAGGCAGGAAAAAGAGACGACTACTAGTCTAAAAACACAGGAGATCACAAAGTGGGTTTCAGACCAGCAGCATCACCTGGAAACTAGTTAGAATACAAATTATTGGGCCATACTTCAGACTCAAAGAATCAGAAAGTGTGGTCCAACAATCTATGGTTTATTTTTTTTATTTTATTTTTTATTTTTTGAGTTGGAGTCTCACTCTGTTGCCCAGACTGGAGTGCAGTGGCCGTTCCCAGTCACCGCAGCCTCAACCTGCTGAGCTCCAGCGATCCTTCTGCCTCAGCCTTCCAAGTAGTTGGAACTAAAGGCACGCGCTACAATGCCCGGCTAATTTTTGATTTATTGTAGAGATGAGATCTCACCAAGTTGCCCAGGCGGGTCTTGAACCCGCGGGCCCAGGCAATCCACTCACCTTAGCCTCCCAAGGCGCGGGATTACAGGCTGAGCCACCAAGCCCGGCTAATCTATGGTTTAACAAACCCTCCAGGTCCTTTCAATGCATGCTAAGATCCACGCATCTAAAAGGATTCAAGCTATCAGTGTTAGTAGAAAGGAAAGAGGGTCAAATCACAGGCAGCTGACAAAGCTCCACAAGTACAATTTGTTTAGTCAGCAAATCTAGCTTGGATATAAAGTTTTGATCCCACTTCTGTTGCTGGGCAGTTCCTTCCTGTGGAGTAAATTATCACTCTCATCTTCAGGCTTCCTCACTAAGCAATATCCTTCAGAATAGAGATTGTTCTAGTGAGTCTACTCCCTATTACCTGTAATTCGTTTAAACATGGGATGCTGATGCATGGGGTGGAATGTGGATAGAGGTGGAAAGAGAATATCAATGAAGATATAGCAGCAATGGGTGCTGAGATGAAGATGAGATCATCTTGTACTAACACAAGGAAAAAAGTATTTATTTTATAGTTCTGAAAGATTCCCTCCCTCAAATTCCACTTGGTATTGGATGATCTGGTTATAAATACTACTTAGCATTAAACATGCCATTTTTAGTTTTTCAGCAAATGGTAAGCCAAAGCTAACATACATAGGCTTCCAAATACAAGTGGAAATAATATATTGTCTCATGATTTGGTTTGGTGGTTAATGGTAAAAGAACTATTTATTTTCTAGCGGGAGGTTACGTTTATATAATAAATGTTCCAAACCCTGAAACATGGCTGGTTAGACTTTTTGGTTTAATTTACTTAATTTAGGCACTGGCTTACACTTAGAAGCTTATCTATACTTAGTATTTTCTATTACTCAAAAAATGACACAACTTTCCAATTTTACAGGGGATGATTTAGGATCCACATTTAGCTAAAACTTGTTTTTTAAAAAAATTCTCAGATGTCATTTTTAAGGAATTCATAGATAGCAAAGATATACTTTAAATCCTTAATGTATACTCAAGTTAGAGTATATAAATAGTGGACTTTGGTATAGACACATAATTTCCTTATTCTTAGAATATCATCATCTAGGTTGAGTCTCAAAACCTAATTTAAGTGATTACATGGCAGTATCTTGGATTATCAAAATCTTTGGTTTTCCTTTCAGTTCAAGTGAAAACAATTACAGACTAGTCTAATTAATACTAAAACATTTCTTTAATATTTGAATTTAAAATAACAACATTTAATTTTATTCTTAAATATCATTTATATTATAAAAGAATTTCTAAATAAATTATCTGGTCTAAAATAAACATATAAAATTATAAAAGAAAATATAACTTTTTGGAGAAAAAGAAAAATTATTATGTTTTTAAAAAAGCAACAAAATGCCCCTTATAAGTGTTGATTTTAAAACACAAGCATTTAACATATATCCCCCAGGCTGAGATATTTGTAACTAGCAAATTTAATTTTAATTGCAATCTTTCAAAAAAATTAATCACAAAAATAAACTTTGAGATACATTAGCTGATTACTTACAGGCTCCATCTTCCCTGAGTGTTCTAAGAAAAAGGAGTTCCATGTGATGGAACTAAATTCATCCTACTAGATTTCTGTGAATAGTTAAATATTGAGATATAATGAGTTTTAACAAAAAAATGTAAACCTTGCACTTAACAGTACTTCTCAGTCTTTGTTATGTATGCTAAGGTGCACTATAAACATTTAAGAAAGAAGGTATGGGAAGAGTTTCCCAAATATACTTGGTACTATTTTTCTTAGGAAATCCCTTAAAACTAATGATCTATAGAACAGATTGTGGGAAATGCTACTCTGGGGCACGAGGTTTCTTTATGTGAAAATGTTAATTTATTACATGTTGACAAGATTAATCTAGAGATTACAAAGGATCCATGTTAGTTATTCAGGTCTAACCTTCATCTATGATTCTTTTCATTTGTACCAAGTGGTCTCTGACTAGGTCAATCTATCTGCTTACCATAAACAGTATAAGTTTACAGCTTATACTACATAGAATGTTAGTTGCCTGAAGTGTTATTAGGTTTAACCCTTCTGCACACTTCAGTATCTCTTGTTCATAGAGACCAATGGAAGAAGCAAGTTACAATTCCAGAGTCCCAAAACAGAAATTAAAAGCAACTTAGTACAATGAATTTATCGTCTCTGTTATTTACAAGAATGTATAAAGTATTTGTACTATATATACTATTTGTACTATATGCATTTTAATATAGAACTTATGGGAATTTTTAAATTAAAAATTAACTGATTTTTAAGTAACTACAAGAAGACTATTCCCACTATGAAATCCTGTTCCCCAGAAATGGGTCCAGCTGATGAGTTCAACTGATCTGCCAACTGGATGGACACCAAGTAAATTTCAAACTGGCACTTGGCAAAACATCCCTGTACCCAAGCATTTTATATGAAACACAAATTAAAGATGCATTCTGGAATTGCCCTGAGAACCAAACAACTGTATGGTAACCTGAATGTAATCAATTTATTCTCTTTATAATAAATTTGCTAGAGGAGCAGTTTAAATAATACTTCAAATACTGTGCTTGAGTTCTGCTTACATCTATTCGTTATTAGTCTGTTGGCATCTAACACTAGATCAGGAAAGACTGCCATCTGGTAGTTATAGCAACCCTTCACTAACTTGGTCAGAAGTTGACGACCATAAGCCTCAAAGAAATTCAAACCAAGTTTTCACTATGATTATATCAAAATCTTTTTTTAAAAATAGCCTTTCAAACAGGGTTTTTCACTCAAAGAGAAACACTGTGTGCACACATTATATAACTGACCTACAAAAGTCAAGTTTTAAAGGGGTTAAAGGGATGAATGATTAAATTAAATGAGTAATTAGGTCTACATTCCCCTCACCCACAAGGCTGCCACTGTCTCTTTTATAAAGCCTAGGGAAGAGAGCCAAATTGGCCCTATTTACATTGGCCATTTAACTCTAACTTTTCTCAATCATAATGTGTGTTCCTGGGTACACATTTTTTCTTTCAATGAAGTTTCAAGTAGGCAATAATTCAAATGAATAATTAACAGTATAAAAACAATAACAACTATGTATATAGCCATAAAAGCACACACAAAGAAAGTGCTTTCAAATTTAACATGATCTTATTGAATCATGAAGGAAAACCAAGAGAAGTAAAGAGAGAGTGATAAATCTCAGGTTCTATAATTTCCTAAGGTTATACAGAGTAATGGTAGAGCTGAGAAAACTGAAACCATACCACTGAGTAAGAAATTTTATTTTTGCTGGGCTCAGTGGCTCAGCCTGCAATCCCGTGCTTTGGGAGGCTGAGGTGAGTGGATTGCCTGAGCCCGCTGGTTCGAGACCCGCCTGGGCAACTTGGCGAGACCTCATCTCTACAACAAATCAAAAATTAGCCAGGTGTGGTAGCGCACGCCTCTAGTTCCAGCTACTTGGAAGGCTGAGGTGGAAGGATCGCCAGAGCCCAGAAAGTCGAGGCTGTGGTGGCCGAGAACAGCCACTGCACTCCAGCCTGGGCGACAGAGTGAGCCTCCAACTCAAAAAATAAATAAATAAATAAATAAATAAATAAATAAATAAATAAATAAAATTTTATTTTCTTTCTCGTATATCACAATTTCTTTCCTAAAATAGTATTTTACAGTTTACATAGCTCTTAGTATTATAAACATAATATCATGTACATGTATAAAAATGCTTTGTACTCTGAACTTGCCCAAGCCTTCCTGCAGGCCACCTCCCCAGTCTAGTTTTAACTCCTTTTTTTTTGTTCTTCCTTTCCCCTTTACCTTTCCAAAATCACTACCCACTTGCTTAAACCTAAAAGAAGTGGGTGAGTGAGTGAGTTCAACACAGCATTCAGCCTTTAAGAGCACTCACGAGTTGTGATTAGAGTCCATGCCAACACATGGACTATTTCCCCTTGCTCTCATTCTTAATACAACAATGTCAAGAACATGGTCATTAAGAGATGGCCTAGGATTATATAAAAGACTTACCCAGCTCAATATGCTTTTTTCTATCCCATTATTTTACCTCAATTTTCTTTGTAAAAAGCCCTTTCCTTATATGGCCAGTTTCTGAAATTTATGATATAATATTCCTGGCAATCAGAGAAGAGACACTCTTTCTGAAGGCATCTGAAACATTTTTTGTTGACTGATTTTCAAGGTGGGAAAGATGCTCTTTCATAGGCTTTAGATGATCAATACTGCTCAACAGGCTGTCCCCCCCCCCCATTTTTTTAAATTATAAAGATGTGGGGTACAATTCAGGGTTAGGTATACAAACACTGATTATGCAGATACCCTTGTGGATGAGGTATGCCCCACCCTCCCCTAGCAGTTTCCTTCAACTACCAATCCCACCCCCCAACCCCTGACAGTTTCCCATTATTGCCAAACATTTTCTTATAGTATTATAATTGTTCAAGGTCCACTTATGAGTGAGAACATATGGCACTCTATTCTTCTGTGATAGATCACTGAGTATGATTGACTCCAAACTCATCCAAGTTGCTGCAAAGTCCATATATTTGTCCTTCTTTATGACTGCATAATATTCCATTGTGTATATGTACATTTTCTTTAACCAGTCCAGCTTCGATGGGCAACATGGTTGGTTCCATGTTTTTGCTATTCTGAATAAAACTGTAACAAACATACGTGTGCAGGTATCTTTTTTGTAGAATGATTTGAGTTCCTCCAGGTATATTCCCAATAGGGGAATTGGTGGGTCACATGGAAGGTCAATTTCTAGTTCTTTCAGAAATCGCCACACTGTCTTCCCAAGAGGTTGCATTAGTTTGCATTCCCACCAGCAGTGGAGAAGCGTTCCTTTTTCTCCACATCCTCACCAGCATCTGTTGTTTCATTAATGATGGCCATTCATACTGAGGTTAGGTGGCATCTCAACGTGGTTTTGATTTGCATTTCTCTGATGATGAGTGAGGCTGAGCACACTTTTTCATGTGTCTGTTGGCTGCCCGTATGTCTTCTTCTGAGAAGTGTCTATTCACGTCTTTTGCCCACTTTTTAAAAGGGCTGTTTGTTTTTTTCCTTTTGGTGTGTTTGAGCTCCTTGTAGATTCCTAGATGTTAGGCCTTTGTCAGATATACAGTTGGCAAATATTTTTTCCCATTCTGTGGACTGTCTCCCTGCTCTCTTGATGGTTTCTTTTGCTTTGCCAAAGCTCGTTAGTTTGATGAGGTCCCATTTGTCTATCTTATTTCTTAAGGTATTGGCCTTTAGAGTTCTGAACAGGAATTGGTTGCCAGTTCCAATTTCTATACAGGTGTCTCCTGCATTTTCTAAGATTCTTATAGTTTGAGGTTTTACGTTTAGGTCTTTGATCCATTTAGAGTTAATTTTTGTGCATGGAGATAGGTAGAGGTCCTGTTTCAATCTTCTGCATGTGGTCAGCTAGTTTTCACAGCACTATTTACAGAATAGGTTCTCCTCTCCCCAGTGGTTGTTGTTGGAGGCTTTGTCAAAGATGAGTTGGTTGAGGAATTGAGGCTTTGCTTCTGGAATCTCTATCCTGGTCCACTGGTCTGTGTACCTGTTCTTGTACCAATACCAGGATGTTTTGATTATTGTAGCCTTATAGTAAAGTTTGAAGTCTGGAAGTGTGATACATCCTGCTTTTTTGCTTTTGCTATGGATTATTTGGCTATTTGTGGTCATTTATGTTTCCTTATGAATTTCTGTATTGTCATTTCTAGGCCTGAGAAGAATGATGTTGGTAACTTAATGGGTATTGCGTTGAATCTGTAGATTGCCTTTGTTAGGATGGACATTTTAACAATATTGATTCTTCCTATCCATGAGCATGGAATATTTTTCATTTTCAAAAGGCTGTTAATAAGCTTAAATCGCTCTTGAACATTGCTAAGAAAGTATATTTAAGCACTCCCGTCACACAAAATAATAAGTATTGAGGTAATGCATATGTTAATTAGATTGATTTAGTCATTTCACAATGTATACATATTTCAAAACATGTTGTATATGATAAATACAGTTTTTATTTTTCAATTTAAAAAATTACTTATTTTTAAAAACCTTGTATCTTTTCATTAATGTCTGGGCCACTCACTAAGTACCAGATAGGAGAGGAGGGTGGCTGGAACAGGGGCACTGAAGTCATCTCCCAGACAAAGGAAAACAACTTAAGGATCCTAAATAACTATCAGTAAATTCAATTTGGCAAGAGACCACTTTATATACAGTAGCCTGTTTCATGCTAAAGGACATACATGAGAGGTGAAACACAATGAAAGAATAACATAGCTGAAGGAACACAGGTTCTAGAAGGAGAGACTTGGGTGGGAATTCTGATTCTGTTACTAGCCAACCTAAGGCAGAGTCACAATGCATCTGAATCTGTTTCTCCATCTTACAAACCTTGCAGACTGATGTGAGGATACAAGATTTTATGTGAAGTACCTGGCACAGTATGTGGTATATGGCAGAAGTCCATAAATAGTAGCCATAAGTTAATTTTTATCATCTGTTTTCAAGCAGTTGGTCATGAGTTAGCAACCATTAGAGGCAATGGGTAGAGCAACTGTTTTTTAACTTCATCAGTTGAGAGTTAGGGAAGAAGTAGCTTGAGGCAACAGCTCCCAAAACAGCACTATCATACAAATTGGCCCAGGCATTCTGGGGACAATATCCCTGAACCTCTGCAAGCTCCCAAGGTAACAACAGATTATAAACTCTTTTCATTATAATAATACCATCCAATAGAAATATAATGCAGGCCACAAATGCAAGCGATATATATGATTTTAAATTTTCTGGTAGCCACATTAGTAAAGTAAAAAAACAGCCAAAATTAAATATAATGTTTATTTAATGAAATATATTAAAATATAATCACTTCAACATGTAACTCAATATAAAAAATTGAGTTTTTTATTGTTCTAAGTCTTCAAAATTTACTATATATTTTACAATTATAGCACATCTCAATAGGAACTAGCTACATTTCAAGTGGTCAATAGCCACACATACCTGGTGGCTACTATAATGGACAGTGGTGCTACATTCAGTAATTCTGGCACCAAGTCTGGACCCAGTCCAAAGAATCTACTCTAATACCTGTTTCACGGGTTAGCCTAGATCCAGGCCACTTAAAATTATCTCACAAATCTTCTCTAGGTTGCCAAGATTACTAACAAAACACTGTATATCAAGCGCTCAGCTATGGCAAACATATACATGAACATATAAATAGTAACAGTTGTTAGAAGATGTAAGAAATTG
Source organism: Carlito syrichta (assembly GCF_000164805.1). Taxonomy (NCBI): domain Eukaryota; kingdom Metazoa; phylum Chordata; class Mammalia; order Primates; family Tarsiidae; genus Carlito; species Carlito syrichta. Next base: position 292,756 of record NW_007249724.1, on the reverse strand, counting down.
GTGGAGAAATGCCAATCACATCAATCAACACTTTCTTGATTGCTTATTAGCAGAGTATTTTCCAATCAGATTACCACCTTCAAAATTCCACACACCTGCAAGAACTTTTAGTAAATAAGACTCCTTAAGGGAATCTCAAGTAATGTAAAATCAACAATTTTTAAAAAGCTCATAACCCTAAGAATCCTTTATCTCTGATGTATCAGTATACTCCATGCATTTGGACAACTATGCTTTTGTTATATTAAGTTTGTTAAAGTTCATCTAAGCTGTAAACAACTTCCAATCAGGTAAGAAAAGTCTTATCATATGGTTTGCTTCTTTGCAATTCAAAAAATACTTTCAAAGTATTTAATGTAAAGTGTAACCAGATGCTGCTGGCAAAAAAACTAGATTTCCTTTTTTTTTCTTAATCAAAAAAATTTTTAATAAAAGATTCTTAGATCCAGGCTTCCATGAAACACACTCTGGAAAATGCTGACATATTCACACACTGCTTGACATACATTGTTCAAGTGTTTTTAATTTTAACTTTTTTAAATTTAATTTTTAATATTTTTTTTTGAGTTGGAGTCTCTGTCACCCAGACTGGAGTGCAGTGGCTGCTCCCGGCCACCGCAGCCTCGACCTGCTGGGCTCCGGCGATCCTTCCGCCTCAGCCTTCCAAGTAAGCTGGAACTACAGGTGCACGCTATCACGCCCGGCTAATTTTTGGTTTATTGTAGAGATGAGGTCTCACCAAGTTCCCAGGCAGGTCTCGAACCCGTGGGCTCAGGCAATCCACTCACCTCAGCCTCCCAAAGGTGCGGGATTAGAGACTGAGCCACCGAGCCCGGCTTAAATTTAATTTTCTATTTTAAAAATGTGGGGTACAACTCAGGGCTAGGTATACAAATGTTCATTTTGCAGGAATCCTTGCTGATGAGGTGTGCTCCCCTCTCCCCAGGCAGATTCCCACTACTGCCTATCCCCCACTCCCCTCCCAGATTCTCGCTACTTGACATACACTGTTCAAGTTTTCAATCCTTTTCTTAGAGTATCACAATAATTAAAAACCATATTTTCAGATGTGACCGATTTCCAAGAATGTTACCACAGATTAGGTTGAGTGCAAGGTTTTTAGTTCACATCTAACCTAATCACCTATTCAGAACTCTCCATGCTTCCCCAAATATCAAAATTTAAAATTTTCAAATAAATTTCTCAAAATGTACAGCAAATCAGAAACAAGAAAACTCTCCTCCTAAAAGATTCAGAACACATCATCATATAGCTAATGTCACAGTAAGTATGAATATTAATGTCTGAACAAGAATATGCCATTTGTATTATAACATGAAGTTTAGTTACCAAGTGGCTGGTCTTCTTCAATTTAGAAAAGTTTTCCCTAGTTCCAATTAATACACAAGTTTATAATAATTAGAATATATTACCCTGTAGACTAAACTTTCAAAGTAGATATAACATATATTGAAGTTTCAAATTGCAATAACTTCTATGAAAAAACTTTTAAAGAAATGGAAAGTGATGAGTTTGTATCATATCTAGGAAAAGATTAAAAAGCTTGTTGATATTTTTCTCTTAAATAATCAAAACAAATTTATAGGCATTTTCAGATGCTATTGATTAATGGAATACATACACTGAAATACAATTAGCCATATTCAATTCCTACTTTTTAAACAAAGTAGAGTATGAGTCTATATCACTACTTTCTGAATAATAGTACTAAATTAAAATCTCAATTAACCACAATGCTTAGAGATCACTGAATCCCAGTCAATTCCGTAAATGGACTGTTTATTAAATATATTCCTACATTCATTTTAGGTTTGCTTCCTTCCTTTTTCTTCCTCACAAGGAGGGATGGGGGCTAGGGATGTAAGTAAGCAGCAAACATTTATTCAATACATATTTATTGAGCTCCTGTTCTGTACCAGATAGTATAAATATGACATATTTTGCATATGTCATCCCATTTAATCTTCATAGCAACTCAAGAGAGGTATTTTTTAATCCCAATTCTACAGGTAAAGAAAGTAAAAAGGCTCAGAAAGGTAACTAACTTGCTTAAGGCAAGCAGGATTCCCAGTTAGAGCTGATATCAAAACCAGGTCTTTTTATACTACTCAACCTCTCCTCTCCCCACGCCCTCTGCCCTGGGTCTCCTCACTTAAACATAACCAACTGTATCCGCCTCTGAAGTTTTCATTCTATAACAGTTGCACTCCTTCAGCAGTACCAGCTCTTGTTTATCACATTATAAAATAAGAATGTTTAAAATTAACATGATTGAGAATGGTTTAATGTGTTTTTTCCTTTCTCAGACGTGTTCAATTTTCCATTCAGTTATAGAGTATACAAAGATATGGCAAGACTTTAGTCTCCAAAAAATAAATGGCTAGTGGAAGAATTCTCAACACCGAGGTAGGATAAAAGAGAAAGATGTTCCAGGGCTATGCTATCCAACCTGGTGGCCATTAGTCACGCGTGACTACTGAGCACTAGAAATGTGGCTAGTCTGAATTGAGATGTGCTTAGTGTAAAATACAGACAGGAGTTCAAAGACTTGGTATTTCAAAATAAGCAAAATATTTCATTAATCTTTTATACTAATTACATGTTGAAGTAATAACTATTTTAAACATATTAGGTTAAATAATGAAATTAATTTTACATCTGTTTCTTCTACTTTTTTAAAAACATGGCTACTACAAAATTTTAAATTACGTATGTGGTTCACATTTTGGGGTGGGAAGTACAGTACTATTCCAGAGCCTTCCCATGAGACTTCAAATTATGCTATGCAGGCAGCTCTAGCTATTCCACCTGTACAAAAGCCATCCCTGAACAGAAGCCCAACATTTATGATTAAAATTCTTACAGCTCTTTTCTTGCTTCTGCCAAGTAGACCAGAAGCGTGGTTGTGTTCAAGATTCGGTGTCACCTGTAATCCACTGCCATGGTCGAGGAAGGCATTGCTACTGAAGGTGCAATGGACGTGAACACTGCTTTACAAGAGGTGCTGAAGACTGCCCTCATCCACAATGGCCTCGCCCATGGAATTCACAAAGCTGCCAAAGTTTTAGACAAGCACCAGGCCCATCTCTGTGTGCTTGCATTCAACTGTGATGAGCCTATGTATGTCAAGTTGGTGAAGGACCTTTGTGCTGAACACCAAATCAACCTAATTATGGTTGTTGACAACAAACTAGGGGAATGGGTAGGCCTGTGTACAACTGACAGAGAGGGAAAACACTGTAAAGTAGTTGGTTGCGGTTGTATAGTACTTAAGGGCTATGGCAAAGAATCTCAGGCCAAGGATGTCATCAAAAAGTACTTCAAATGCAAGAAATGAAAAAATAAAACTTTGGCTCACGTTCTTCAAAAAGAAAGAAAAAAGAAATGGCAAATAAATATCAATTCTTATAGTAATAAGCCAAACCCTGTCAATCTTAAAAGTCAGCTTTCCAACTTTTGGTTTTATATACTTTTATGAACATACTTATTTTTATAGCTTAAGAACTACACAACTTATCAGAGTCTTCGTTCTTAATATAGATTCAAATTACAGCAGACTTTAAAAGGTATAGGCAATGTATATGGACTTTAGGACCTACTTAGAAGATACTGCTTCCAACACATTCCTGAAATTCAATTGTATTCTTAATTATTTGGTCCTCTCTCAAAGGGGAGGACCCACAGAATTTCAGGTGACTGAAGTTTTTGTCTAAGTGACATTTTATTCTCTATAAACTAAAATCCCAGGAAAAGACACCAGAAGAAGTGCAAAAAAAAAAGACCTCAATAGTTAAAATATTACATGATTTCTATAAAAATTGACCTACAAAATTTTTAGTATAAACATTAACACCAGGAAACACAGTCCTCAATAAGTTTAAATCAACTTAATAAAACACTGAATTCAAAGTTTTGAGAACGTTGAAGTACCCTGACCTTATCCCTGCTCCTATTAAAATTAATTTACAAATAGATTAAAATACAACTTTTACATTTACAGTAAATCAAAAGGAAATATATTTAATTTATATCCGAACAGTAATAATTAAGTTTAACTGTTCTTCAAGAAGGATTTTTGTTTGTTTGTTTGTTTTTTGAGTTGGAGTCTCACTCTGTTGCCCAGACTGGAGTGCAGTGGCACGCTCCCAGCTACCGCAGACTCGACCTGCTGGGCTCCTGTGATTCATCTGCCTCAGCCTTCCAAGTAGCCAGAACTACGGGCACGTGCTACCACGCCCAGTTAATTTTTGATTTATTGTAGAGATGAGGTCTTACCAAGTTGCCCAGGTGGGTCTCGAACCCACGGGCTCAGGCAGTCCTCTTGCCTTGGCCTCCCAAAGTGCTGGGATCACAGGTTAAGCCACCAAGCCCGGTTGAAGGATGTTTTATAGAAGGCCTTATTTTGAAAAGCCTAAGCTATCCTGAAAATTGCCTTCTAAAACTGTTGTCATAAAACCAAACGTCACAGCAAAGATTTAAAAGCAAATCTGATAAATTTCAAACTCTATTCAAAATGAAATACATTTTGATGACTCCAAATCTTATTGATAAATAAGCTCAATCACAAAACTAAATTAAAACACTAACATTTCTAATATGACAGATTTCTTCTTCCACCGTGTCTTATGTAATGGCCCACTTAGCTGAAAATAATAGAAAATTGGGGTCATAAGTTCTACAATCTATTTTACTCAAACAAATGACCTAAGGCCTTTCCCTTTCATGGGAAGGTGGAACTGTTTCTCATTTAAATATATTCCTTTCCAAAGGAAAAAAACAAGTTAAGGCAGCTAAATACAATCACAGTTTGAACTTTCAATATAATGTTCTTAAAAATGTCAGAAACATTTACCATGAACATAACTTGCTTCAGTGGTGAACATGCTAAAATTGGAACAACATACAGCAGGTCAGCATGGCTTTTGCTAAGAAAACAAGAAAATTCATGATACAGTCCAGATTTTGTTTTTTTAAAAAATTTCTTCACAAAATTTTCCCCAATTAAATGATTTGTTTTTAAAAATAAAAAGGAAAAAAAAAGGTACCAATTATTTCTTAAAAAGAAGTCTCAAATCCCTAAGAGACTGGGGTCTCCCATCCTGTTCAAACCCTGTTCTAGGAAAGGTCAAGTGGAATTTTGACAAAACCCATCACCCTAGAATTGCACGAATGGGGTTAAGATGGCTCATAATGTAATAAAGTAGAAAAAACACTGGATGGAGAGTCAAGAATCTCAGTTATGAATCTAGATCTGCCACAAGCAACATGTTGTCTTAAACACGGCACTTCACTTAACCAGACCAGATCCTACATTCATAAATTGAAATGAAGTTTCTAAAGGTCTATATCTAGATTTCATCACTCTTCCACTTATTCCTAATTTGCCTCTCCAAGCAGAAAGTATGAATGATTCACATAGAGGCATACTTTTAGAGTCGAAAACAAAAAACAAAAAAAAACCTTGCAAGCCTGGGAAGCCCCTACACTTCTGTTACTAGGGGACCTTCTCATCCATGGAGGCAAAGGTTGGTTGGCACCCTTTTAAGATTCCCATCTCTCCCACCCACGACCATAGAATATGCACAGCTGGGGGGGGGTAGGGTACCCTTTGATTATAATAAGGCTATGGCTCTTTAAAATATGGGTCGAAAAATCTACTTCTGTGCCCCAAAGTTTATCTCTAGGGGCTTGAAAATCAAAGAGATAACCTTTGCTACATAATACAGACTTATGTAGAGTTTCAAATTATAATCTTGATTAGGTATAGGAATAAATACTTTTGTGTCACCCAAAACCTTAGTCTTAAAACAATTTTTTTAACCAAAGAATATAGAAGTATTATTTATAGTATAAGTGAAAGATAATTACAACTACCATCTCCCATTTTCCATACCTCTGCCTTAGCAGAAGGTAAGCTAAGAAAGGAAACGCTAACAAAAAGACAATGGATCCAGAAACCATATCCCAAAGAACCTAGGCTGGCTATTTCTCCAGGTTATTCTGAGCCTAAAGCTATAAGACTTTTTTATTTTAAAGATGTGGGGTACAATTCAAGGTTAGGTATACAAATGTTCATTAT
>NW_007249724.1:275243-286503 GCF_000164805.1 Carlito syrichta | reverse complement strand
GTGAGAACATATGGTACTCTGTTCTTTGTTTCTGTGATAGATCACTGAGTATGACTGACTGTAAACCCCTCCAAGTTGCTGTGTAGTCCATATGTTTGTCCGTTTTTTGGCTGCATAATATTCCATTGTATATATGTACCACATTTTAAAAATCCAGTCCATGCTATAAGTCTTATGCAACAATTCATTCACCAGGTGTAGGCAGGCAGTCTTGATTCAAGAATTAATTAAAAAAAAAAAAAAATCTCTGGAATAACATGCACAAAAGAAAGAAAACTGAATGGTTTGGGATTGGCATGACAACTTACATTTTACTGTCTACTCTTGTACCTTATGGATTTTGTTCCATGCCCTTATTTTTCTTATTCAAAAATTAATTTCAAATACTTAAAAATGAAATTGATTTCATGCACATTTGATTCAAATAGTAAGCTTAACTTTGAAACCAAGTTAGAATCACTCTTGCTTCATCCCTGATTTTTATTTTCTTTGTATTTTATTAAGAGTTTTTTTTTTCTGTCGCCCAGGCTGGAGTGCAGTGGCACACTCACGGCCACCTCAGTGTCAACTTGCTGGGCTCCAGCGATCCTTTCGTCTTAGCCTTCCAAGTAGCCAGAACTACAGGTGTGCACTACCATGCCTAGCTATTTTTTAAATTTATTGTAGAGACGAGGTCTCGCCAAGTTGCCTGGACTGGTCTTGAACCCATGGGCACAGGCAATCCACTTGCCTCGGCCTCCTAAAGTGCTGGAATTACAGGCTGAGCCATTGAGCCCAACCAATTTTTATTTATTTATTGTAGAGATGAGGGCTTGCCAAGTTGCCCAGGCTGGTCTTGAACCCACAGGCTCAGGCAATCTACTCGCCTCAGCCTAAGAGTTATTTTTGAATAAGTTATTCTAAATATTATTTAATACTTAAAAATGTTAAGCATGAATCCAAGTTTTACACTGAAATAATTAAGAATTTAGTTCTCTCAAATTTGGTGTTCTTTTCCATTTATAAAACACTATGTCCTAATATAAAACCCTCTGTTATGTGTCTTATTACAAGGAGCTACAAATAGACAACTGAGCCCATAACTAAGCTATCAGAAACATTAGACAAGTCATATTAGTTGCTTCTCCATGCAAATGTGCAAAAAGTCTTACTGAATTGGATTCTCCACTAAATTTACATAGCAAAAATAATTTTGCATATGCTTTTCTTGACTTTTAAAGTGATTTCCTATGGGTGCTTACTTTTGAAGTTTCTAGGTAAGCCACCAAATGTTATCAAGGGGAGCCTTCAAGATGACACAATGACTTCCTGTAATGACAACATTTAATAGTTGATACTGCAGTGCCCAATGCCTTCCGTTTTTATTGTTGTTTTTCCATTGCACAAAAGTTTAAAATGGAATGTAAAAACACAGCACAGGGAAGCAGTTTCATTTGAAAACAAAAAGATTATTCTTTAGCCAAAATGATGACTATTCAACCATTTCCAATTTCACAAATGAAAACAAATCCAAAGACTGGACAATTGGATAATAGTAAACAAGTAGTAAAACAGATTAAGAAATACTCAAGTTTCTAAAATCTTTATGCATGAGTAAGAAAATATACCTTTCAAAATTTGCTAAATCTACTTCATTTCTAGTAGTATGTTATCTTTCCTCTCTCATAAGAGTTTTAGAAACAGAGTCAAATGCAACATTTAAATTTCTACTCCAAATGGTCAAAACATTCCTCAACCTCTCCACTGCTCAACAAGTTGTATGAGTTTTTGCCTCCAAGATGTCCCATTCCTCTCTGCCTTAGTCTGTTTGGGCTGCTAAAATAGAATACTATAGACTAGGTAGCATATATAAACAACAAACATTCATTTCTTACAGTTTTGAAGGCTGGGAAGTCCAAAGTCAAGATGCAGGCAAATTTGGTGTCTGGTAAGGGCCAGCTTCCTTGTTCATAGTTGGTTATCTTGCTGGGTCCCCACATGGAAGAAGGGGTGAGGGAGCTCCCCAGGGTCTCTTTTATAAGAGCACTAACCTTTTAAAATCACCTCCAGCTGGGCTCGGTGGCTCAGCCTGTAATCCCGCGCCTTGGGAGGCTGAGGTGAGAGGACTGCCTGAGCCCGTGGGTTCGAGACCCGCCTAGGCAACTTGGTGAGACCTCATCTCTACAGTAAATCAAAACAATTAGCTGGGTGTGGTAGCACGTGCCTGTAGTTCCAGCTACTCGGAAGGCTGAGGCAGAAGGATCGCTGAAGTCCAGCAGGTCGAGGCTGTGGTGGCTGGGAGTGGCCACTGCACTCCAGTCTGGGCGACAGAGTGAGACTCCAACTCAAAAAAAAAAAAAAAGTAAAAATAAAATAAAATAAAATCATCTCCAAAGGCCCCACCTCCAAATAAACAATGAAGATTACATTTCACAGTGGGGAAAATACAGTGGGAATTAAATTTCAACGCAATAATTTTTGGAGGAAATGAACAGCCTATAGCACTCTCTTAACTCAAAGCCATGGCCTTAGTTCATTTGTTTATCTCTAAATGTCTCCTAACTTGCCTCTTTGCTAAAACACTCTCTCCATTATGTTCTCTACACCACAAATCTCAGACATGCTGACTATGCCTCTCATCAACTAAAATAAATGCCACAGAATAAAATCTAAGTTTCTTAAAGTAGCACCCAAGGCCTGCATGATCTGGTGCTTTCAACCTCACTGTTCCTACTTCCTCTCCCACCACATCCATCCCACAGACCTATAAGGTTTTGCACATTCTAGTATCTTGGCCTGTAATTCACCCTCTTCACCAGCAGCTGAAATTTGACTCCACCCTCTAAAGTTCAAAGCAAATGCCACCCAACCTCTCTGATTATTTCTCCCCAATTTCCCTTCTTTGTGCCTACCTGCACTTACTTTAAATTGCTGCTATAGAATAGCTCTCAGGTTGGTGTTGGAGTCAGTTACATAAATGTCTCTTCCCCACTATGGTTTCTGTCTGGGTTCACATGCTTCCCTCAAAATACTGCAAATATACCAAGCCATGCATATAGCAGTCATTCAAATAATACAAACCTCTGTTTTCCAATGAAGGAAAAAATACACACACACACACATGTGCACAGTAAGATTTGGAGGTGAATTTCATGGTATGTAAATTATTTTCTCAATAAGAAATAACATTATGGTAAGCGGTATATAAAATGTAAATTAAAGATAATCCTTTCATATGCTTCCTAAACAGGCAGATTTTTGATGGTAATGTTTTTATAAAGGTAAATAGCATCTTGGATTGGCTTAAAAAAAAATTACTGGAAACTGAGTTCATCATTTTAAAATTATAGGTATGGAAAAAAATAGACCATTTATATTGACGTAAAACCTAATAAACTTACTTATAAGTCAATTTCTGCTCCCTGATACCCACTGAAATGATAAGCATGGAGGCTTCTATTGCTTATCTAGGTCATCTCCACAAAATCAGGTATTAAAAAAAATTAGACTCACCCACGACTTATCAAGGATAGGATCACAGACTGACTCCTGACTTCTATCTGGACAAGTTAAGTGTCTTAACTCAGTCTCTTTAAGCAAACAAGGCTGGGTGTGGCAATTCTTGCTTCATCCAACTTTCTACCAGTAGAGCAGTTCTGTTTTAGAAATTTAGGTGTACATAAGTTGCTTAGCTGTTCTTGAGTACACGTGAATGTACATACACACACACACTTTTTCTCATATCTTTAAAAATATTGATATATAATTCACATACTGGCTGGGTTCGGTGGCTCAGCCTGTAATCACAGCACTTTGGGTGGCCAAGGTGAGTGAACTGCCTGAACCTGTGGGTTTAAGACCAGCCTGGGCAACTTGGTGAGACCTCATCTCTACAATAAATAAAAAATTAGCCGGGCGTGGTAGCGCATGCCTGTAGTTCTGGCTACCTGGAAGGCCAAGGCAGAAGGATCACTGGAGCCCAGCAAGTCGACGCTGGGGTGGCTGTGAGCATGCCAGTGTTCAGCCTGGGCAACAGAGTGAGACTCTAACTCAAAAAAAAAAAAGTAATTCACATACCATCAAATTTACTCCCATAAATTGTATATTTCAGTGGTTTTTAGTATATTCACAATGTTGCACAACCATCACCTCACTATCTAGTTCTAGACCATTTCATCACTCTAAAGGGAAACCCAGTACCTGGTAAGCCACCATTCCCTATTTCTCCCTCCCCCTCAGCTCCTGACAACCATAATCTCCTTTCTGTCTCTATGGATTTGTCTATTCTAGACATTTCACAGAAATAAAACCATTTAATACATGGCCTTCTGTGTCTGTTATTTTTAACGTAGTATAATGGTTTTAAGGTTAATTCATGCTACAGAATATGTCAGTACTTCATTCCTTTTTATGCCTGAATAATATTTCATTATATGAATATCACATTTACTTATCCAATCACCAGGTGACAGGCACATAGGCTGTTTCTACTTTTTGGCTATTATGAATAATGCTGCTATGAACATTGGTGTACAAATTTTTTGGAGGAACATGTTTTCAATTCTCTTGACTATATACCTAGGAGTAGAATTGGTGGACCATAATGATAACTCTATGCTACCATTTTTAACAATGTTAACTTTCTGAGGAACAGATTGTTCCACTTATAGTCGTGCATGTTTAAAGGGCAGTAACAACTTTGTCATATTTTGATTAAAAGCAAATTGTTCAACCTCTAGACAAAAAAAATTTCTGTTGGGACTAAGTGTCTTTAGAAGTTAAAATAAATTCAAGGTTTATAAGATAAATTAAATTCCTTCAAAGCATAAGGATATATACAAGTACCTCAAAACTCTTACTGAACCAAAGTTTATTCTAGTCAAAGGGATTAAAAAGTAGAGGAAAATAATGACAACTCTCAAGTTTATAGTCAGCCTATCCATGGACTGATTTCACCCACAACTTCCAAACAGATGTCTAATAGACATGTCAAACTCCATTCTTATTATTTCCCCTTCTCTGAACTCCTGTAGACTTTTGCCTAGGTTCAAAATCTTGGTGCTAACCTTGACTCCTCTCTCATATATACCCTCACATCCCAGTAAGAAAATCTTGTAGGTCCTATCTTCAAAATGTATCCAAGATCCAGTCAAATCTTGCCACCTCTACCAGATATATAATGTCTCACCAAGATTATTGCATTGATCTCCTCAGTAGTCTCCCTGCATCTACACTTGCCCACTATGGTCTAGTCTCAAAACACAGCCCGAACTTTTTTTTTTTTTTTTTTTTAGTTGGAGTCTTACCGAAGCCTTAACCAGCTGGGGTCCCACGATCCTTCTGCCTCAACCTTCCAAGTAGCCAGAACCACAGGCACGTGCTACCACACCTGGCTGATTTTTTGATTTGTTGTAGAGACGAGGTCTCGCCAAGTTGCCTAGGCTTGGTCTTGAACCCCCGGGCTCAGACAATCCTCTCGCCTCGGCCTCCCAAAGTGTCGGGATTATAGGCTGAGTCAAAGCACCCAGCCTAGCCCAAATCCTTTAAAGATATATCAGACTGTGTCTCACCTCTGCTCAAAGTTATTCAGTGGCTTCCCATTACCCACCCCCTCATTCTGCCTCCTCCATGCCAGTTATGCTTGTTCCCTCTGCCTACGATGTTCTTCCCCCAGATGTCCACATACATGCTCCCTCACCTTCTTCAAGTCTTTGTTCATGACACCTGAACTCAGTAAGAACTTCACTTGGTGACTCTATTTAAATCTGGGATTACCCCAAAACACTCCCTTTAACGTCTTCCTTCCCTGCCTTATATTTCCCCATAACATTTATCACTAATGTGACAAATATTTATTTCTATTTATTCCCAAGAATATAAACTCCATTAGGATAGGAGGTCTTGTCTGTTTTGCTTACTGCTGAATTCCCAGCACTTGCAACAGGACCTGGCACATAATAATTGCTCAATAACTATTAGCTGAATGAAGAAATGAAAGGAAGCACTAAGCTGCTCAAAAAATAAGAACAGCTCAGAGGAACATTTATGAGGAACATTACCACACTTAATAAAGTTGGAATGAGAGTGGAAAGCACCATTTCTGGAAAAACAGACTATGACATTTCTACAGTTTACGTTAGGAAAGTTGCCATCCTTGCTCATTCCACTGTTTTTAGAAAGGCTCTTTCCATTGTCAAGGGCCCTTAGCATCTGAAAAACTGAAACAAATTCTGGGAGTTGACAGATTTCTGGAATGATGATATCCTTCTATCAACTGCCACATATACACAGAGCCAAGGACTTTCAGGGTCTTCTGGTAGACCTATTCCCAGGATCTTCACACAGTACAAGCACAGGTTTCTTGGCTATCGTCCAAATAAACCCAATAATTGGCGAATTCACCTTTTTCAGAAGCACAATCCTTGTACTTTCAAGCTAAAATGAATCTTAAGACACTTTGTCCCAATCCGTCATATATTTTATATATAAGAAAACTAAAGTAAAAAATAAAGTTACTTGGTCAACATGTTTTGAACAGTTACACTAATTTTCAAATAGTAAGGTATAAGCATGATCAAATCTGTCAGAGAATTCACTCTGGCACAAATCTAAGACCTGGAAACAATGTTACTTTATTAAAATTTTAAGTAGTAATGGTTGTATCTCATAATATCAACTCCATCCATGCATTATCCATGATTAGATTTAGAAGTTATATGGCAAGACTTCGTCTCTACAATGAATCAAAAATTAGCTGGGCTTGGTAGCATGTGCCTGTAGTTCTGGCTACTTGGAAGTATCTCCTGAGCCTAGCAGATGGATGCTGGGGTGACTGTGAGTGTGCCACTGCACTCCAGTCTGGGCGACAGAGTGAGACTTCAACTCAAAAAAAAAGAAGTTATAACAGAGACATTGATAGAACTATTCTCTAGTGTTTGGCAAAGTAAATGATGGACAAATAAATATTTCTTAAAAAACATATACCTCTTCTCAAAAGGAGGTTTTCCTTGTCCAGTGTAGGTAATGATGAGGATTCCTAAATTCGTTTTGCTAATATGAACTTTCCTAAGCATTACTGCCTTCAAAATAGCAGTATAAGGATATTCCTATGAACCAGTTGTCAGTCTATATGTTCACCACTGCCCTCCTCCTTTCCCTCCCCTCACCCCTGCCATATTACACCTTTTAGGGAGGAAAATTCTTGGCACTGTTACAAATAAAAAAAAAAAAAAAAAAAAAAAATATATATATATATATATATATATATTTTTTTTTTTTTAGGGGAGAGCGCGAACGCAGTCCCCTACTACCACAAATTATGCAGTCGAGTTTTCCACATTTGGGGAAATCGCAGGGGTCAGCACATCCCGAGTGCAATGGATAAGCCTCGCCCTGGGAAAACCACCTTCGTGATCATGGTATCTCCCCTGCCAGATAAGTATTGAAGTAGTATATTTTAAGCACATTCCCCAATGTGAAATAATTCACTTCATGTTTCAATAATAAACTTTTCTTGTGGTTTTAAATTAATACAGCAAAAGAAACAACAAAAAAAACAACATTACAGACACAAATTCAATACAAAACATTTGAAAGTCCATCTCATGTATATTTCCTGATTCTAGTGAAATCTCAATCTTATTTAGCCATTTCACCACCCTCTTGAAAAGTATGTTCCAGTTGAGGCAGAAATATTATTCTTATCTTGGTTCAAATCTTCTGTGCAGCTACCAACAAAAATAACCTTAAATAAATCAGCAGTATAGCACAGTGCTTAAGAATATTAGCCCTGAACTCAAATCTTGGCCCTGCCATTTTTTTTAAAATTCACAAATTATAAAGTTTATTTTCTAAAATGAGTTTTGTATTTTCCTACAGTACCATGTAACTAATTTCATTAGATAAGTTGCTAAGTATATAATTTTTCAGCCCAATGACAGAATTGGATAGAGGATGGTATCTCTCTGGAGGAATCTCTTCAAATCATATCAGATTTTTCTTGGTAGGTATTTTTTATTTTATTTTATTTTACTATAGAAATGTGGGGGACAAATGAGGATTAATTACATTAAGTAGGCTGCATGCAGGTGAAGTCTGGCCTTTGAGCTGGCCCTCACTCCCTGTGGTGATGAACCAAGTACCCTTTGTGTTATCACATGCTCCCCACCTCCTCTCTTCCTCCCTCCCCTATGCCATTTATTAACTGTAGGATCTTGGGCAAGTTATTTCACTAAACTGTGGATAATTTCTGTAAATTGCTTAACAAGATCCTTGGCAGGTTTTAAGAGCTGAGAAAAACAGTTACTAATGAAGTAATTATATATAATAGATATAAACATATAACATGGATTTCTTAGTAAAAATTTCAAAACGTCCTTTCAATTCATATTTCAAAGTTCCTTCTTGTTGGGTTCTGACAGGCCTATTCCAGATACCTTACACCTCTCCACTGACCTGTAAATGGTTCTGCAATCTCTAGTTCTACCCATAGTGGCTACCACAGGCAGTTTCTAGAAGACAGGAAAGAAAACAAAAACAAAAAAAACCCAGAAGACCACGAGTACACACCAAAATGATGTTATTTACAAAATCTACTCTGAAACAGTGAGTAGGAATCACCGCCTTAGAAAATGAGTCAAGAAAAAGGGCAAGAGAAAAACATTGAAGTATTCAAGTACTCTTAAAACTCTTGCCTCAGTGAGGCAAATGATTTGTTTGCTGATTTTAAGCCCAAGCAGATCTTAACATCATTACTGGAGCCCAAGCAGATCTTAACATCATTGCAGGAGCCATCAAAAACCAGACCTACAAATGAAAGATGTCTCTCATTAAAATAATTTTCTTTACTACTTAACTCAATAATAATTTCATCATTGCTAGACTGTTTTTAATGTAAGTCCCAACAACTCCTTAAGGTTTCTCCTTTCCCATGCATTCCATCAAGTGCTGAATTAGTTCTTCACCATGTGTTTAGACCTCCTGCTGAGAAGCATAATTAAAATTAAGCAGGCAACAATTCCACTTGGTACTCAGATCCTGTCAAATCCTCCAGATGAAGCTGGGCCTAGTTTCTTCAGGAATTGGCTGTGAGTTCTGTAAGGCAAACATGGGCTGCTCAACTTGATACTGGCCATTCAGTAGATGGCACTCTTCCCACTGAGCCCAAATTAAACAGCTCCAAGAAGCATGTTCTGTGACATTCAGGTATGATACA
Organism: Carlito syrichta; assembly: GCF_000164805.1. Taxonomy (NCBI): domain Eukaryota; kingdom Metazoa; phylum Chordata; class Mammalia; order Primates; family Tarsiidae; genus Carlito; species Carlito syrichta. Next base: position 277,310 of record NW_007249724.1, on the reverse strand, counting down.
AAGCAGGGATTCTCTCTTCAAAGCACTTAACTGATAGCCAGAATCCCTCCAGAAATCATCAAAAGTTGATGGGTTAAGTCAGACATTTTAAAAGAGCCCATGGAAGTTTAGATTATAAGACACCAAACACAACATAAAATCATCTAACTCAAGTGATTACCAAGGAATCAGCTTCTCAGAGTCTTTACTATGTCAACCAAATACACTGCTCTTATTGGCTTAAAATGTTGCTTCTCCATTCCATTCTGCTATAGCGACCCTCAGTCTTCTGGTGGCTAGTGACCAGATGCCTGTCTATCGCATATTTTATTAGGGTATTTAGCAATAGCAAAGTGTTTAGAGAACTGTGATTTTACCATTATCAATATTCACTATGACAAATGAAAGATGTATTACTTTCAACATTTTAAAATAAACATATTTGTGGTGCTCATTTAAAAAAAACTAACACAAAAATCACTGCAGATCTACAAAAAACAAGAAAACAAAACCTTGTGTTTTAAAGCAATTAATTTCTAATTCATTGGTGCCATATATTTTACACTAATACACAATGTTTCCCAATTATTAGGTGCTGAGTAAGGTTTCTCATAATTCTGTTTCAAAATTGTTTGAAATTTAAGAAGCAGACAGGTGTGGAGACAAAGAAAAAAATTCCTTTTAGTGCAATCTCCAGTTGAAAGCCAAACTTGACAGCAATCCGGTAAGAACCACCTTTAAAATTCTACCTTCTTCTAAGAGAGACAGAACTCAACTCTTGAAAATAAAAGCCCTAAGAGAACAACAAAGTAAGAGGAACACTGTTTTAACATGAAAAATCAAAAAGTTGGGAGTAGAAATAGAGAATAAGAACAATGTATGAATTTCATTGCCAATCTCTTTCTGCCTTCCACCTCCCATCTGTGCCACTCATCCTTAGCCTGAGCAGCAACCAAGTGTTCCACTCATCCAAGGAACTTATATCAGTCACAACCTCACCTGAGCCTGACCATCGCCCTTACCAACCACTTCCTCAGATATTAAAAGGCTGCCCTTATAGAATCTTATTCTCATGCACTAGTAAGACACATGAGTAAAGAAGTGACAAGACAGCTAGCAATTGCTGGCTCTAACTTCTGAGGGATTAAAAGTAGAGTGTTCTGGAGAGGTTCTGGGTCTCAAATATACTTTTGAGATACACCAAATAAGCCCAGTTACCTTCTCCAGAAGGATACTGAGTACACCCATCTTTTTGCTATGCATTTAGTCATTCTAGTAGATCAAAAGATGACAGGATGAGAACACAGTATGAAAAAGGAAAAAGGAAATGCTGTCCTTACACAGGATGAGCTAAGCCACTGTGGAAGAACTTCTCACTACTGATGCTGACAAATTGAAGACACACACCAAGTCCCCCAGATACTGAAAAACTCAGCACTTTTCTATCCTGATTGCTTTCTACAGTGTTGGAGTTCCAGCTCTAGCTCTAGCAGGTTAACAACAAACAACCATGGGAGGTGAGTTAAACAGGTTCAGTTCCCTTCTGTCAAAAAGGTGAGCACTTCCTTGGTGAAGGAGGAGAGAGTAAGAAGTTACAAGAATAAATTTAAAGGGGTATAAGAGCTAGCTACAAATAATAATGATATCATGTCTGTTACCTAAAGTTAGATGATCTTGCTTAGTCTATTGCTTGGCTTAGTATATTTGTGAGCATTAAAGTTATTTTATTGTTTTATAAATATACATACTTTATTTATATTAATCATATACTTCTTGAAACACTGGTTTTAAGAACATTGTTATTGCTCTTATCAGTGGCTCAGCCTGTAATCCCGTGCCTTGGGAGGCCAAGATGAGTGGATTGCCTGAGCCCTCGGGTTTGAGACCCGCCTGGGCAACTTGGTGAGACCTCATCTCTACATTAAATCAAAAAAATTAGCCGGGCATGGTAAAGCGCACCTGTAATTCCAGCTAACTTGGAAGGCTGAGGCGGAAGGATCGCCAGAGCCCAGTAGGTCAAGGCTGCGGTGGCTGGGAGTGGCCACTGCACTCCAGTCTGGGTGACAGAGTGAGACTCTAACTCAGAAT
>NW_007249724.1:267775-274592 GCF_000164805.1 Carlito syrichta | reverse complement strand
AAAAAAAAAAAAAAAAAAAAAAAAAAGCAGTGCTCGCTTCAGCAGCATATATACTAAAATTGGAATGATACAGAGAAGATTAGCACTGCCCCTGTGCAAGGACGACATGCAAATTTGTGAAGTGTTCCATATTTTTTAAGATAAGACATGTGGGACCTCATCAAACTAACAAGTTTCTGCAAAGCAAAGGAAACCATTGAGAGAGCAGGGAGACAGCCCAGAGTGGGAAAAAATACTTGCCAACTGTATACTGACAAAGGCCTAACATCTAGGATCTACAAGGAACTCAGATGAGCCAAAAGGAAAAAACAAACAGCCCCATAAAAAAGTGGGCAAAAGACATGAATAGACTCTTCTCAGAAGAAGATATATGGGCAGCCAACAGACATGAAAAAGTGCTCAGCCTCACTCATCACCAGAGAAATGCAAATCAAAACCACATCGAGATACCACCTAACCCCAGTAAGGATGGCCATCATTAATAAAACAACAACAGATGCTGACGAGGATGAGGAAAAAAAGAAACACTACTACACTGCTGGTGAGAATGCAAACTAGGAAGACAGTGTGGTGATTTCTGAAAGAACTAGAAATTGACCTTCCATATGACCCAGCAATTCCCCTATTGGGAATATACCTGGAGGAACTCAAATCATTCTACAAAAAAGACAGCTGCCACGTATGTTTGTTGCAGCTCTATTCACAATAGCAAAAACATGGAACCAACCATGCTGTCCACTGAAGCTGGACTGGACTGGATTAAAAAAATGTAGTACATATACACAATGGAATATTATGCAGCCATAAAGAAGGACAAACATATGGACTCTGCAGCAACTTGGATGGATTTAGAGTTGATCATACTCAGTGATCTAACACAGGAACAAAGAACAGAGTACCATATGTTCTCATTCATAAGTAGACCTCAAACAATTATAACACTGTAAGAAAGGGATTGGCATTAGTAGGAAACTGTCGGGGGTGGAGAGGTGGGATTGGCAATTGGTGGAAACTGCTAGGGGAGGGAGGGGCACATCTCATCAACAAGGGTACCTGCATAATCAACATTTGTATACCTAACCCTAAACTGTACCCCACATCTTTATAATAAAAAAAAGGAAAAAAAAAGAAATAAAGATATTTCAAGCCCAGGACACCCGGAAACAAGTGCGGAAGCAGCAGGTGATGCAGTTGGTACTGTAGAGCTGATTGTGTTTGTTGGGTACCTGGGCTAACGTTATTGGACTTATGAACACACTCTCAGAATGGAACTTGTTTATATTAGGGGACTTGCTGTATGCTAGTATGTATATGTATATCAAAACATTTTATACACCTTAAATATAGTCAATAAACATAAACACAGTTTTGTTATAAATCAGTCAATAAAATAAAAATACTACATAAAAAATAAAAAATAAAATAAACCTAACCAACATATATGGTGGCAATGCAGATCCATTTAACATCAGGTAAAGGCTGAATTTCCTTATAAAAACATACTCAGAGTTAACCCTATAATAAATATAGACTCCAGCCATAGTGGCTTGCACCTATAGTCCCAGCTACTCAGGAAGCTGAAGTGGGAGGACTGCTTGAGCTCAGGAGTTCCAGACCATCCCGGGCAACATAGCAAGACCTCCATCTCAAAACAAAAACAAAAACAAAACCATACACCAAAGCTTGTACACCTTGTACGATAAATTTAGCGTTTAGCATGGTTGAAATGAGTCTATATTATCTTTTCAAGAAACAAAGTTATAAGAATACTAAGCCTTTTAAAAATTAAACAGGTATTCATTTTATATTTTTTGGTTATCATGCTACTACTGTTTGGATTTTGTTAAACTCTGAAAACCACATTCATTCTTTAAGGTTTCTAGAATACTGTAAATTGTTCCTTCAGTATAGTTAAGTAATGTCCTAGAAGCCTAAAGGAGATTGTTAATGCAAAGATACTCAACCAAAAATAGTTTAAGGAAACAAGGGACTCTCTCATTATGTGTGCTAACATCTAAGGTTTAGGTTAAATAGTACTTTCTTAACATTCAAATATGCTATCAACTGTGCAATTAACTCAATTTTGAACTTTGAGACCTGGCCAGATATAAAGATTAATATTAAAACACACATAAAATAAAATAAAAAGCCCACAAACTTTTTCTCTACTTTTTTTTTTTTCAGATAAAAGCACTGCTCTATGAATACTGTTGGTACTCAATAAATATTTATTACATGAATGCCAGGTGAATAATTTTTAATTCTACCTGAAAGGAAGAGAATCTCTGAAGTAGCATGATGTGTGTATGTGTATACATGCACACATTCACACATGTCTATAATTAGTTACTGCTACAAGAAAAACAATTGCCGGGCTCGGTGGCTCAGCCTGTAATTCCGCGCCTTTGGGAGGCTGAGGTGAGTGGATTGCCTGAGCCCGCAGGTTCGAGACCCGCCTGGGCAGCGAGACCTCATCTCTACAACAAATCAAAAATCAGCTGGGCATGGTAGTGCATGCCTGTAATTCCGGCTACTTGGAAGGCTGAGGCGGAAGGATAGCCAGAGCCCAGCAGGTCGAGGCTGCGGTGGCCGGGAGCGGCCATTGCACTCCAGTCTGGGTGACAGAGTGAGACTCCAACTCAAAAAAAAAAAAAAAAAAAAAGTTCCATTTGAGTTTCTAGAACTTTGCTCTATCAAAGAACAAAACTCACCCCTTAAACATAAAAAAAAAAAAAAAAAAAAAGAAAAGAAAAACAATCATATTCATCCAGGGGATAACAAACTGTTTTCTTTCAAACAATAGTCAAATGAAAGACTTCTAAGCTGTATGTTTTAGAGATGATTCTTGATATATAACATCCGATTACAGCAAGTGCTTGCGATTATCTTGGCTTTTGGCCAAGAGAATTTAATCTCTGGCAGAACCTGAAAAACTTCGTAACAATCTTACCTATAAATACTCTAATATGGACCCTAAATTCAAATAATAGAGAATTAACATAGAATACATGAAATAAAGTATTAAGGCACTCATTGTGAATCTCAATGACATGATACTCATTGTGAATCTCAACCTCATGTACGACTGTCCAATTAAACTTAAATTATATGTGAGTACTTTCAAATAGGTCTATGTTTAAAAGGACAGCATTTTTTTTTTTTTAGATTAGAAAATATAGTCTATTTAGAAAGTAAATGAGAGAGAGAGAAGGGAGGACAGAGGTCCAAAGCTAGGAAACATGGTGACAACCATAGCTCAAAGAGCATGTGGCCATACCACAGTCTAGAAAAGCAGTGGCCTGGCAATGGCCAGGACAGCATTCTTGATTAGACATTTAAAGTTTTTTTAAAAATTCAATCTCTACATATTGAATGTTTTTCAAAGGAATCTAAAACAGCACTACATATTAATTATAGCAAAAAATAGTGTTAGTGTGAGAAGCAGATTAGTAACCTGTGTTTTCAATAAAGCTTGCACTTTAATTCAACACGTATTTGCTTTTAAACTTTTTTTTCTAACACTGTATTTCACTAAATTGTCAAAGGACATACCAGCTATCTACAATACTTCTAAACTTAAAATAGCTCCTAATTTAGGTTATAATTAATTTACTTGACATATCAGCAACACATAGTTCCTTGAGGAAGGTGACTGACAAAGTATAAACCACAAGTTATATCTTTTCAATTACGGTTAACTGTAGGAAGAAATTCAGGTGGTATTTATAACAAACAAGTTAAAATCCATCACAGGTTGATATGATGCTGGTCATCAAAAAGATTAGACCTATTGATAAAGTGCAGAACTGGAATTTCCAATGGGTATTAGTGCCCCCGGTCACTTGGAGCCCTACACAACGGGCAAAGTAAAAAAAAAAAAAAAAAAAAAAAAGACTAATATCTGTAGTAATTAAAAGGTAACATACTCTAGCATCCTAACTAACCACATGCTGTGTATCAAAAGAGAATTCGGCTGGGTTCGGTGGCTCAGCCTGTAATCGAAGCACTTTGGGAGGTCGAGGTGAATGGTCTGCCTGAGCCCAGGAGTTCGAGACCAGCCCAGGCAACTTGGTGAGACCTCGTCTCTACGATAAATCAAAAAAATTAGCAGGGCATGGTAGCACGCACATGTAGTTCCCGCTACTTGAAAGGCCTAAGGTGGAAGGATCCCCAGCCGGTTGACGCTGGGGAAGCCGTGAGCGTGCACTGTACTCCAGCCTGCGCAATGGAGTGACACTCCAACTCAAAAAAAAAAAAAAAAAAAATCCTCCTCCAACGTCAAAAGGTGACTCTACTTAATGCAGATTAATCACCACTCTTCAGATTTAGGCACAATCGGTCGGTGGTATTAATACCAGGGGTGTGGTTAAACAAGACCTGGTAGTCTTGGGAATACTGTGAAGAACTTTCATTGATTTGCAGTTATTACCATAACAACAGGGAGCAGTGGTTACAAGGGCTGACTCTTGAGCCAAACTCTAGGTTCAACTCTAGCCACCTAGCAGCAGTATGCCCTAGGGAAGATATTAATCTCTCCATGCCTTTGTTTAGTCACTGAGTGTTGGGAGGGTTAAATAAATTAAATAATATAAAACTCTTATAATAGTGCCTGGCACAGAGGTAAAGCAAATAAATAATGGTTATCACAAATATTTCCTGAGTCTTCACATGCTGGGTAGCATGATATAACAGTCTTCAAAAAGGTGTGTTGCTTTATATACTGATAATGATAAACACACGGAGTACAAATTCTATTCTAGGCACTTAAAATATAACAATTCAATTAAGCTAAAGTTCTGAATATGATCGTTCTTCAACATTGTATAAACTCAGATTTGTTCAGAGTTGAATTTCTATGCTTTTATGTTATTTCTTCCCTCAACAGAAATGCTTCTTATACACCGATGACACTCAAACATGTACTGCTAACCAACTGCTTTGAGATAAGAGACATTAACCAGCTAACCACCTGTAGGTTTACATGTGATGAAAGCACTCAGACATGACAGGCCTACTTCAGGAAGCCTCACAACCTCAGAAGTTGGATGCCACCCTGTGTCTAGATTTTAGGATTGTGCGTAGGGCTATTGCTGATAATGTCCTCTTAAGTTTCAAAATACAGTTTGGTTTTACAAAGACCAAATCCACACTTTAAACATCAATGAGCAAAACTCACATTCATCCCAGTATAATATTACTGAAAATAGGTGTTAGAAATAGCAAAGTGTATAATTTTCTCATTTTCAGTTAACACTTAAAACTCACATTCTGAAAATGCAGTCCTTCTATCATGCAAAATTAGTATTTCTAAGGTGTCATATGTCAAATGTTTACCAAACATTTCCTGGTATTACCTATGCAAAAAGCTGTAACTTACTGAATGTCTCATAACTATCTCAAGAACTCCTTAAATTATATTTAGCATTCAAAATAGATACACTAGTGTTTTTTTCTTTAAAAACAACTATTACCAACATGACAGCACTTTTGGTTAATTTTAAGAGCACAGAATGAACTTCTTAGGAAGATGAAGAGGTAAGAAGCAAAAGTGGCCTTTTAAAAAATTCTTCGCCTTCCCTTCACAAAGTTAGTCTGCTTCATTTGGGCAAAGGAAAATGAGCTACAGTGCAAGTACAGTACAATGCAGACTTAGATATAAAAGCTGTCTACAAATGCACCACTCTCCATTTACAGTATTTATAATGCTCTAGTTATTTATAGGGTAAAATAACCCCATAATTACACATTTTAATAGTACAGTACTTAATTTAAAAAACGACAATTTACACTTACTTTCTCTTTAACAATATTCTCACTAGAAGTCTTCTACAACCAAAATTAAGATATATCCTGCACAATGGAGATGGAATCCTTTCCGAGAAAAGCACCCACTTAATACTGCTACATCTAAGATGTCGCAGAATTTAATGTAAACGTGAACACGCGTGTATGAAGCTGGTTCCATCCCCCAGAATCTTATCAATTCCTCCCCCAACCAGGCATATGTAATCTAGTAGGTCAACTGCAACAGCACAAGTGCCAAGGAAATTAGTGGTTTTCCTCACGCTCCCATTTTAAACGGGCACCTACTTGCAATTAAATCTCTGCAACAAAAAAAGTTCACCTGAGGCCATTCTTGCCATTTAAAAAAGCGGCCCAGCTGAGTCTACCTGTCTGTGGTCTTGCCTCAGCTCCAACAGCATACCTCCAAACTGGACATGTCCCCAGACACCAGCAAGCCAGACCTGCCGCCAGCTCCGCGGGCCACCCCGAGCAGGAAGCGCAACCTAGTGTGTATACGTTTGTAGGGGTGGTATGTTTGTGGGGGGGGAGGGGCGGCGGATGCGGGTTAGAGGAGGAAGGTGGCTGAACACTTTCGACTTGTAACAGAAGTTTTTGTAAATGAGCAAAGACAAAACAAGCTAGCACTCACTGCCTATCCTCCACTTCCTCCAAGCGCGGGAATCTCCCGCCCTCCTGGAGCGCACCTTCGAGGCTTAAGGTCCCCAGGTCGCCCAAGCTTCAGCGAGCATTTGATTTTACCACTCCCCGCACCCTGGGGAACACCAGAGGACACCCGAAAGCGTCGGGCCCACCCCGCGGCGTCGCAAGGCCGCGTACGAGCGCCCCCTGGACCCTCCCCCGCAGGTACGCTGCAGTCGAGGGGGGACCCGCCCGCGGATCCCATTCCTGTCCCAGAGAGGGGTTCACCTGAGGCCGCGGGAACAGCCAATGGGAAGTCCCCTCGGCCCCGCCAGCCGCCGCGCTCCCGCCCTCGCGCGACCCCCGGGTGGAGCGTGAGCAGCCAGCCCCCGCG
>NW_007249724.1:267214-267659 GCF_000164805.1 Carlito syrichta | reverse complement strand
AGGGGAGGGGGCGTGAGGAGGGAGGGACCTGGGCGTCGAGCCTGTGTAGCAGGAAGCGGCGACACCTGGGTCGCTGACGCCGCTCGCTCTCTGTTTTAAAAATGATTTACACCCCTCTTCTTTCCCTCCCGCCCTTCGCCCCCGGCGACCGTTAAGGGCTGGCGGCTCGCGCTCTGGCGGGACTAGCCGAGCGCCCCCCGAGCGTCCCCCGAGCGTCCCCTGGCCCCGCCCCTTCTGGCCCCGCCTCACGCCCCCAAGCGCTCCTGACCACGCCCCTAGGGCCCGCCCCTCGCAGCCCCCAACGTTCCCGGCCCCGCCCCCGGGGCCCCAAAGCGTTCCGGCACCCCCTCCTCAAGGCCCCGCCCCTCGCAGCCCCGAGCGCTGCTGGGCCCCGCCCCGAGCGCCCCTCGGGAGCCTTGGCCCCGCCCCCCGCGGCCCCCCCCCC
>NW_007249724.1:257859-267194 GCF_000164805.1 Carlito syrichta | reverse complement strand
CGGCCTCCTCCCAGTGCTCCCGCACTAAGTCGGCGAAGCGGTGGTGATGGGGGCTTTTAGGCCCAGCAGCCGGGTGGGCCTGTTTCGCGGCGGCCGCCTGGCGCCTCTTCAGCGTCCTCCCCCGGCTATGAATGCGCGACGTCCCTTGAGGGCTGGAGTGGGAAACGACCCCAGCAGAAACTCGACCGCAAGGGGGAGGAGGGGAGCCTCGGAAATATCTTCCCCCCTAACCTGAACGTGCCCCCCCACTCCCACTCCCGAGGTTGAGCCGCCGCTTTCAGTCTGTCTCCGCCGCCCACACTGGCTGCTGGGTCTTCAGGGGGAGGCCACTGCTGAGGTTCAACCTCGGCAAGACCCCCATAGGAGGGGCCTGGGTTTTCCTCCCTACACTGTTGCCGTTCGGTGCGACCCCCCCACAGAGGCGTAGGGAAGGGGCTCTCAATTCTGTTCCATGTGTGGTGTTCCTTTCCCTGTCCCCGGGCCTGTTTAACCTTTTGAGAGCTGACCTCTTTAAGACGAAAAGTCGAAGCATCGCCAGGAATCCGCAAAATAAATCCAGGGCCGGGCAAACTTTGCAGCACGCAATTGCAGGGCTGTGGATCCATCCACAGGTGACACTGGGCCGCGCACCCCTGTCGCCCAGACACGTTTCTCACTCCCAACTCATTCTCAAAATAGACCTCCCAGTGCGCACACTTTTTTTTTGCCACCCACGACTTGCACGTCCCTCCTGCACACATGTCCTCCACGGGTGCGAGTACACTCGCAAGCACTCCCCTCCGAGCCCCATTCCCGTGATTCCTGCCCCTTGGGTCAACCTCACCCTAACACACAACAAACTTCACTCCCCACCCTTGTCTCCCTTCGTTTCCAAGGCACTGGCAACAGTCCATTTCCTTCCTCGTCTGCAGGTCTTCTCTTCCCCCTCAAATACCTCACGCCATCCTCCTCATCTTCATCCCCTCCCTCTTCCCTAAAAATGTGCTAATTAAAATGTAGTTTCCTCTTCCCCATATGAAGTGTGGAAAATGAATCTTGTCTTGGCACGAACTGTGATTCATCTATCCTCGTTTTCTCTCTCCACTGGACTATGGCTATAGAAATGTTAGTCTACCACCATCTCCCATTTGCTCAAAATCCAACCATGCCTTATTATTTTTAAATACTCCTAAATAATCTTGAAGAAGGCTTCCTAGCTTTGGGGACAAAACAATATTTAGAAAATGCTCAGTCTGTCATTTTATTTAGCATTTAAAAAATATCTGCAGTATTTGAGAGAGATTGGGAGTGGCTGGATATTTTCTTGCATTTAAAAAGCAAAAAAAAAAAGCTTTGCATGCAGCAAGGTTAGCCTTTTTATGAATAGCAAAAAAAGTAAGCTAAGGGCACCTATCAGGATATAGTCTCTACTATACAAGGCATTTACCAGTTACAAATCTAGACCCCCACCACCACCACCACCACCAAGGGAAGACAAATTAACATAATCCATTTTAAGCATGTCTGTTGAACAATTTTTTTCCATGATCATTCATTCCCTTTCCCACAGTTTCTGGACAAAATGGATAAAAGATCTGCTTACCCGCTGAAGATTCAAAGCTTCCTTGTGACGGGTGGTAGATGTGCGTGTCGTGTCTTCTGTTCTCTAGGTGTGGATTCTGCAGTGCTGCACACAAACCCACTGCAGCCTCAGACCAACGGCAGCAGCGGCAGCGGTAGCAGCAGCAGCAGCAGCAGAGGCTGCGGCGGCGGCGGCGGCGGCTTCTCCCGATGCTGAGTAGTATAAAGTGTGTGACTTAGGGACTTAGACTCCACAATTACCATTAGGCTCTTGCTTATAAGAGGGGAGGCAGAATCTTTCTTAAAGGAATGGGTTTTGTTTTTCCTCTCCACTGTTGCTTCGTAAGAGACAGAAAGGGTGGGACCAGGGAGTTTTTTGGACTGAGTAAAGCAGTACAGCTGTAGGAGGTCAAGGTTAAAATTATCTGGGTGATTGAGGGACGGTGGCAGTGATTTTAGTGTGAGTCAATGAACTGCTAGAAGCACCAGTTTTAAAGAGCCCTGCTAACTTCGAACACTGGGGTTAAGGGCAAAAATAAAGCTGTGTGCTTTGAAACTGATTAGTAATTTGTGATAATATTTAACTTCCGATCATTTTACTAAAATGATAACGATATAAAGGGAGACTATTAAGTACTTAATACAAAAATGTGAAGATTAATGAAGTAAAATGTATTTTTGTGACTAGGAGCAATGGGTTGAAGTCCTACTAACACCTGTAAGCATACCAGGAATTTCAGTGGATGCGAGTACTAGAAAATATATTATTGACAAATTTTAACGTGTTCTCGTGTTGTAAAAAATCACACTTTTATTTAAAAATATAATATCTAAAAAAATTTTAGAAAATAATAGCAGCGTACTGTGCTATTTCAGTGGCAATTCAAAGGTCAGCAAAATAAGAAACTCAAGTGGATTAACTGACTTTAAATTCATGTGAGTCTATTATTTAGGCTATTAAAATATAATGTGTCCACACATGAATGTCTCCATTATAACCTTAAATTTTATTTTTAATAATATTCCTTGATTTAAGCCTGACCATCTATAATTTTTTTCCACAGGTAAATTAAGAGGTGTGGTCTCAAAATATGAATTAGAAATACGGAAAATATTTTGCCATTGGTTTTCTTTGCAGTCTTTGTTAGTTATGTATCTGTGTGATCTTGCATAAGTAATTAACCTTATGTAGTCTATAGTTCCTTATTTTATATAGTGAAGAAATTGGATTGAAATTTCCCAGGCTCCTTTAGCTTTCCAAAATACTGTGATCTTATGACATTCATATGTTTATATTTTTGTTATTTAATGCAAATGTGTCCCACTCTAAATTACTTTTCCTGAAAACTTGGATTAAAAGTAAATCTTTATTTTAAATGCATAATCAGAGTTAATTATTTTGCAAAATTAAAAATAACTTAATTTTATCTGAATTATGATTTTGTCCTATCACCAATTTTTCTGAAGCAGGGCCCTACTATATTGTTAAGGATATCAATTGACTGAAGTTTTATAATGTATGCTAAATAATAACTAAAACATATTTAATAACTGGAGCATCATAGGATAGTAGAGTTGGAACAGATTTTAGAGCTCACCTACTCCAAACCTGTAATTTTACAGGTGGAAAACATAGAAACCTGGAGAAGCAGAATGGGGCAGTGTTAGGGACAGAGCCAGGTTAACATTAAATCTCCACGCTTCACACACACACAAGGCAAATAAACAATATGTGCAAGCATACACAGTTTCATATACCCACTCTGGGGGCTGAGCAGGACCTGTCACAAAACCAAAAAGAAAGTAATTTCACTCAATGACACTATTTGTGTACATACAGTATAAATTAAAGAAATATATCCAACAACTACTTATATGTAAGTACTAATCTATATTGCCTTCAGATTTGGAGGTGTTTGTGTTAGAAAGTGAAGAAATTTGTCCAAGGGAATGTTAAAAATAAAATTTAAAAAATTTTTTAAAGTGGCATTTGGAGAAACCCATACTACCATTAACAAACTCTTTCCTATCTTCCACATAAATGACAGGGCCCTTCAACTACTCTGTTGGTTGTTCCCTTGCATCCAACTGGGGCCTCTGTTTCCTTTTGTCTATATCTACAAGCTGTCCTGCCAAAAAGAAAAGTTCTTGGAACCAGGCAAGAGAAAGTATTGTAGAGGCTTATTTCTAGCCTTTGGAGGCGCGTTTTTTGGATATTGAAAGCTTTGAGGGCTGGGCTCAGTGGCTCAGCCTGTAATCCCAGCACTTTGGGAGGCCGAGGAGCGTGGATTGCCTGAGCCCGCGGGTTCGAAACCAGCTCGGGCAACTTGAATGAGACCTGGTCTCTACAATAAAATAAAAAATAGCCGGGCATGGAACTGTGTCTGTAGTTCCGGCTATTCGGAAGACCGAAGCGGAAGGATCGCCGGAGCCCAGCAGGTCGAGGCTGGGGTGGCTGTAAGCGTGCATGCCACTGCACTCCAGACTGGGCAAAGGAGTGAGACTCCAACTCAAAAAAAAAAAAAAAAAAAAAAAGAAATGAAAGAAATCTTTGGGCTAGATAATAACATGTTCCCCTTAAATCCTGATTTGGTATTCGTGATAGAGAACCTGGTACTAACCTAACCCAGTTTCCCTAGTTTCAATGAAGCATTAGAGTTAAAAATCTGTGTTATATTAGACAATATAGCAAATTTGGTGTTTTGTGTACCTTGCAGGAAATTTATCACCTTATTTTTTTTAATGCCTCCTATGGGGAGAGAATTGAAAGAAATTAGTTGCCCAGTTTCCTTCATCTGTTTTTGTTTTCCTTGCTTCTCTGCAAGGATGACTTTTCATTTCATCTACCAGGTGGTAATGAACAATGAGTAAAAAGGTGATTATCTGTATATTTCAAAGCATTCCCCTCCTCAAATTAAATGCATTTCTTTATATCTTCTCAAAGAGAGCACAGTCTTTTATATAAGGGCACTTAATAGATACTTTTAAAAATGAATACACAATTTAATGAATGAATTGCCCCAAAATATCCAGAAACTGATTACAAAGTGTTTTTGTTTGTTTTTAATTTGCATTGTCCAAAACAACTGACTCCATTCTTTACCTCCCTTTTCTAACACAGTCATGATCTAAGAGAAACAATCTTCTTTCTGTAGAGCTCTCTGGGCATGCCTGATTTGTATTCTCCAATTAAATTGTAGCCACAAATCTCCGCATGGACTCGATAGATCAAGCAGTAGCAGAGACGTGTTTTGCCAAGAAAACACAGGCTTAAGTTTCAAAATTCTGGTGTTCTAGTTCTAGTTGTGATACCAATTGGTTATGTGACCTTAAACAAGTTTCTTGATATGCTTGTGCCTCACTTTAGTTATCTTTTAAATGATGAATTATAATACCTGCTGTATGTACTTCACAAAGTTGTGAAGTTCAAATGAGATAATAAATGTAAAAATGCTTTGAACTTTTCAAAGCACTATGTAAGTATAATATTATTGTAAGCAGATGTGTTTTAAATCAGTAATGTAGTTCAAGGGACTTTAAGCAACCTGTTTTACTACTTATTGTTGTAGAAATCAAACAGGTTTCTCTTTCTACACACACACACACACACACACACACACACACACACACACACACACACACCCTGCTGCTCCCAATTTAACAACTTCTCAGCTTTGAGGATTTTCCCCTGGGTTGGGAAATATGCACCTGCAATATGAAGAACCAAAAATTTATAGAATCCTCTCCCTATCCCACCCCCCCAAATTTACCTTTTTTAAAGCTCTCTGACAGAGAAAGTAAACTTAATGAGGCACAACAGCCTTTTAACACTATGTAATGTCATGTATTTAATCAGTGGGGTTAGACAAACCATTCATTTGAAACTTGGGCATGCTATGTACATTTTGATCATCCTTTTATGCCAGGCCTAACTGAAAAGTACTTAGGGAACAAGGCAGGGAGGACTGACATGGAACTCATGCTAATGAGGTCTCCATTCCCCAAGGAGATATAATCAGGGCAATACTCAAGGATTCATCAACATATTTTATTAGCACTATGTGACCTATATGGTTTATTTTAAAGGAATTATCTCAGCGAAATACCTGAAAGATCCTTATACAATTGTTTGAGAAATCAGACCTAAGACATTTCCATAAATTTAGTGAAACATCACCCTCAGGGTCCTCTTTTATTTTTTGTGTGTATCTTCATTTATTCTTTTTCTATTTGGTGACTTAAAATCACCATAACTCAATAAATAAGAAAACAACTGCTAAAAATAAGATGCTCCTAATGGGAGGCCTCCTCATAGGTAGGACATAAAAACTCGTATGAACTCAATTTCAGAGTCACCTGTTCCTATGTAAAGAAACCATTAAGATGAATGAATGCCAAGGATGCAATTGCTTTGTGAATTCTAAAATACATTAGTTGCATATTCGTCTTTTCATCAGATGGCCATGTGCCTTCACACTTCAGCTGCTCATCTCTAAGATGTATATTACATGATCTTAAAGCTAGGTGTTTTAATCCTATGACTATTTCTAGAATATGATCAGGAACCACTTGCAACAGAACTTGGGGTGTTCCCTAAAATGCTAATTTATAGAACCTACCCTAAATTTACTGAACTAGAATCTTTTAGGGTGGGGCCCTGGATTGAGAATTTCTTAAGCACCCCAAGTAATCCTCATGTACACCAGTTTGAGCACTGCTATCCTATGGAAATGATGCAGTGTGTGGAGAATTTCAGAGACATGATGACAGAAATATAGGTGACTCCTTTGTCATTATATGAGAGGGATTCAGATAAGGACAAACCTGACTGCATATTTGCTGCTGTGTAAACAGGCAAAATATTTAAACTCTCTGAGTCCTAGTATCTTCAGCTGAAAGATAACACCTATTTGACAATATTGTTGTGAGGGTTAAATGACATTACATATGGAAGCTTCTAATCTGATGCCTGACACATTATGGAACTTAATATGTGTTCATTCCCTCCCTTCTTGTTCAAAAATGAGTTTCCAGGAGAATTCTTGTCTAGTGTGTATGTTTGGTAGAGTAATATGATCTAGTGATGTAATGATAGCAAAAATTTTAAGTTCTTAAGACATAAAACTGAACGTTTTATATGCATTATTTTACTTTGTACCTATAATAACATTTAAAGGTGAATACTACTATATTCTTATTTTCATTTTACAGATGAAGGAACCAAGTCTTAGACATGATAAGTAATTTGCCTGGGATCTCAAAGGAAAGAATTAGCAGAGATGAGATTCAAAGCCAGGCTGTCTGACTGCAGAACCTAACTGTTCATCATATTGTATGTTCTATATATTCTCTAAGTGCTTAGATTCCAGAGTGTGAGCCAGTTTCTTGGGAAGAATAAGCAACTGCAAAAGTGGAGTTTATAAACATGCCAGAAATATCGGCATGTGAATGCCATTAATTTCCCTATTTTAGAAGCCTTTACTACTTGCCTATGCCAGAGCATAGCAAATAGTAGGTGTTCAAAAGTTATTTGTTGAATAAATGGAAGGCAGAGTTTGAGTCAGCACACTATTTAAGCAGCTGACATATCCAAACTCAAATTTTTACACAAAAATTGCAGACCAAATTGATCTGATTTTTCAGATCAGCATATTCTGACATAATTCAAGTCACTAAATCTCAGAGCTATAAATCATTATTTGTAACGAATAGTTCTTGAGTACTTGTTATGAACAATGCACTAGTCTGGCAGTGGGAAGATTATTAAAAAAAACCTCAAGACAGCCTATGCCCTAAACATTTAGCTGGAAAATAAAACACAGATGTATAAAACAACTAGATTGCAAAATCACCACATGAGATAATAAATGTAAAAATCCTAGCAAATGGTAGACATTCAATAAATAACTGTTTTATTATCAATAATGTTTTCCTATTTTAATAATTATTAAGATAGAGTTATAGCTTTGTCAACTATAAGAAGACATAATGTTACAGCTACCATTTAATGAGCGAGAATGTGCCAAGCGCTGTGCTTGGAGTTTTATATATGTTATATTTAATCATGATATCAGTCCTGGTAAATCAGTATCATTGATCCTGTTTTTCAAATGAGGACATTGAGGTTCAGAGAGGTTAAATAACTTGCCCAAGGCACACATTGATAAGTACAGCACACCAGAGTCAGGAATATTCAGAGTCCAAAAAGAGTCAGGAGTCAGGTAGAGGTCAATTCCTGCTAGAAAAACAGGGAGGATGTCTCTGAGTAGGGAAAGCAGAATTTTGATGGGAAAGATGGAGGAGAAGGGCCTATTGATGACAGCTGTGGCAGAAGCAAGCATGGATATGAGCTTTCTGAGACAAGTCCCACAGTACGTTGCTGAGGGCCATGTTCATGGTGAATGCACTGCTTAGGTCTCCTCACTGAACAAGGACAGGAAAGTGTGAGATGTTGGTAGAATAGCACGTAAGCCTGTTTGCCTGGAGTGAAGAGTTTGTGCAGAACAAAGTTAGAACGTATGTAGTCCCCAAATCCATAACCCTGAAACACAGCCTTCATTTGCTAAGAACTGGTTTAAGTCAGCTCACTTCCAGTCACTTCCCTTTAATTCACTCACTTAGTTTACTCATTGAGGCAACAGTATTTGTTGAACTCTTGCTCTGTGTCAGCAATTGTTCTGGGGGATAGGACAGAGCAGGGAACAAAAATGGACAAAAATCCCCGTGCTCATGAGGTTTCATTGCACTGGGAAAACACAGATGTTAATATGTAAACAAATTGATAAACAGGGTGATTTCAGATGCTAGAGGCTAAGAAGAAAATAAAACAGACCATTGACAATGGCGAGGCTGGGGTTGGGGTGCTATTTTAGTTAGGGTAGATGAAGAAAGTTTCTTTGAGGAGGTGACTTTGAGCTGAGACCTGAATGATCTGTATTTGGCAGCTGGAGAGACAAGTTCAAAAGTCATGAGGCAGGAGCAAGCTTGGTAGATGTGAGTGACTAAGGTCAAGGCATGGTGGCAGAGCACTGTGATGGAGGAAGAGAGCGGTCCAAGGTTAGGACAGGGAGCTGGACAGGGGCTGGATCATGTAGGTCTGGCAGATCAGGGTGAGGAATTCGGAAGGTTTTAAGCAAAGAAGGGATGTAGTCTTATCTGTATTTTTGGAATTTTACTGGCTGCTGTGTGCAGAATAAACTCCAGAGAGATGATTAGCAGCTGGGAAGTCAGTTGGAAAGCTTTGAAAGTCATTTATACAAGAAGAAATGGAGTCGTCTTGTAAGGGTATATGTGGAGAAGAGAAGTGAATGGTTTAAGGGTATGTTTTGAAGGTAGACCAAACGTTACTTGCTGATGGAGTGCATGTGGTAGATGAGGGAGAGGCAAGAAAGAGAGGAATCAATCCAGAGTGATTCTAACTCTTTTTGTTTGTTTGTTTTGGTTTTGGGGGGTTTTTTTAATATTTTTTATTATAAAATTGTGGGGTACAGTTAATGGGTAGGTATACAACCAAGGCACCCTAGTTAATAAGGGGTGTCTCCCCATCCCCAGACAGATATTGACTACCGTTAGTCCCACCTCCCTTCCCCTTCCTACCCCCCCATAGTTTCCCACCACTGTCAGTCTTTTTTTATAGTATTATGATAGATGTTCAAGGTCCACTATATGAGTGAGAACATGTGGTACTCAGATATTTGTTTCAGTATTATAGACTCTAGTTCCATCCAGGTTGCTGCGAAATTCATGATTTTGTTCTTTTTTATGGCTGCATAGTA
>NW_007249724.1:256506-257641 GCF_000164805.1 Carlito syrichta | reverse complement strand
TCCTTCCGCCTCAGCCTTCCGAGTAGCTGGAATTCCAGGCACGCGCTACCACGTCTGGCTGATTTTTTGATTGTAGAGATGAGGTCTCACTGCCCAGGCAGGGCTCGAACCCGTGGGCTCAGGCAATCCACTCACCTCAGCCTTCCAAAGGCACGGGATTACAGGCTGAGCTACCGAGCCCGGCTTCATACCACATTTTTTAAATCCAGTCCTCTTTTGATGGACAGCATGGTTGGTTCCAGGTTCTTGCTATTGTGAACAATTCTGCGATAAACATTCGTGTGCAGGTATCTTTTTGATAGAGTGATTTGAGTTCTTCAGGGTATATTCCCAGTAGGGGGATTGCAGGGTCATATGGGAGGTTGATATTTAGAGCTTTTAGGAATTGCCACACTGCTTTCCGCAGAGGTTGCACTAGCTTGCACTCCCACCAACAGTGTATAAGTGTTCCCTTTTCACCACACTCTCTCCAGCAACTGTTATTTTTTGAGTTATTGACAATGGCCATTCTGACTGGAGTTAGGTGGTATCTCAGTGTGGTTTTGATTTGCATCTCCTTGATGATTGGTGAGGTTGAACATTTCTTCATGTGCCTGTTGGCTGCTCGGGTGTCTTCCTTTGAGAAGTGTCTGTTCATATCTTTTGCCCACTTTATGATGGGGTTGTTTGTTTTTTTCTTTTCAGCACGTTTGAGTTCCTTGTAGATCCAAGATGTTAAGCCTTTGTCAGACCTGGAGTTGGCAAATACTTTTTCCTAGTCTATGGGCAGTCTCCCTGCTCTCTTGATGGTTTCTTTGGCTTTGCAGAAGCTTGCCAGTTTAATGAGGTCCCACTTGTCTATCTTGTCTCTTATGGCCTGTGGGTTTTGGGTTTTGTTCAGGAATTGGATGCCAGTCCCAATTTCCATAAGGGTATGTCCTGCATTTTCTAAGGTTCTTATGGTTTGAGGTTTTACATTTAGGTCATTAATCCATTTAGAGTTAATTTTTTTGTATGGGGATAGATAGGGATCTTGTTTGAGTCTTCTGCATGTGCTCAGCTAGTTTTCCCAGCACCATTTATTGAATAGGTTCTCCTCTCCCCAGTGGTAGGTGGTAGAGGCTTTGTTGAAGATGAGTTGGTTGAGAAATTGACT
>NW_007249724.1:219686-256486 GCF_000164805.1 Carlito syrichta | reverse complement strand
GCAGAGGATCGTTCTGGCTATTCTTGGTCGTTTGTGTTTCCATATGAATTCCTGTATTGTTTTTTCTAGGTCTGAGAAGAATGTTGCTGGTAATGTGATGGGTATTGCATTAAATCTGTAGATTGCCTTAGGTAGGATGGACATCTTCACAATGCTGATTCTTCCAATCCATGAGCATGAGATATTTTTCCACTTGTTTGTGTCATCTTTGATTTCTTTGAGCAGTGTTTTGTAGTTTTCATTGTAAAGGTCTTTCACGTTTCTGATTAGGAAGATGCCGAGGTATTTCTTTTTTTTTTTTTGTGGCTATTGTGAATGGAATTGCGGTTTTTATTTGGGTTTCTGTTTGTTTATTATTGGTGTAAAGAAATGCAATTGTCTTTTGCACATTTATTTTATATCCTGAGACTTTGCCAAAGTCCTTTATCAGTGCAAAGAGGTTTTTGACAGATTCTCCTGGGTTTTCAAAGTATAGAATCATGTCGTTTGCAAAGAGAGATAACTTGACTTCCTCTTTTCCTATTTGTATACCCCTGATTACCTTCTCTTCTCTGATTGCTCTAACCAGGACTTCCAATACTATATTGAACAGGAGGGGTGAGAGTGGGCATCCTTGTCTTGTTTCAGCTTTCAGGGGAAATGGTTCCAATAGGAGTGTGCTGGCTGTGGGTTTCTCGTAGATGGCTTTTATTATTTTGAGGTATGTTCCACGTATGCCTAGATGTTCGAGGGTTTTTATCAAGAAGGGGTGCTAGATTTTATCAAAAGTTTTTTCTGCATCTAATGATATAATCATGTGGTTTTTGTTTTGACATCTGTTGATGTATTTAATTACATTTATGGTTTTACGAATGTTGAACCAGCCTTGCATCCCAGGGATGAAGCCTACTTGGTCATGATGGATGATTTTTGAGATGTGTTGTTGAATCCGGTTTGTTAGGATCTTGTTGAGAATTTTAGCATCTATGTTCATCAAAGATATTGGCCTGTAGTTCTCTTTCTTTGTTGGGTCTGAATCTAACTCTTTGTGTGGATGGTGGCACCATTACCTGAGACAGAGAAGACTTGAGAATAAATAGTATGACAGATAAAAGTGAACATTTCTGCTAAGTTTGAGATTATCCTTTTTCCCCCCATCAGAGTACATATTCCACTCTATATTTTGTTAATTAATCTTTTGGTACTAATTAATCATTAATTTCCTCTCCGTAAAAATCTTAAAAGAGCAAGAACCTTGTTTATCTTGTTCACTGTTGTATCCTTATAGTCTGGAATACTGATCAGCACAGAGTATATGCTCAAGAAATATTGGGATTTGTTAAGTCTGGTTCAGTGGTTCTCAAACATAAGTGTATGTCAAAACTACCTGGGCAGTTATTAAAAGTTTAGAATCAGTGCCCACCCTATCCTCTCCCTACCAAAACTCTACTGGAGTAGGTCTGGAGTTGCACTTAGGAAGCTACCCATTTAGCCATTACTATAGGTGGGCAGTTACTACAAGATAAAGCAGGGGTTTAGATGTATCAGTATTCATTCAAATATTTTCCTTAGAAACCACATTTTAGTGGCATCTTTGTAAAAGACTACAAAGCATGGCTTTAATAATTCAATGGCATTCTTAGATACAGTCAAATCATAGGGTGTGGTTTAAGAGCTTTTGAGAGAATACTGTGAAATACCAGTGAAAGAATCCTGGAGTCCCTCCCATGTTATTATTTGACTTACAGACCATCATTGGAGACCAGGACAGATCCATCATATGAAGAAAATGGCTACCTAAGTGCTGGGATTTCAGGGGCAGCAACACAGTCTTTTCCTTTGACTGTATCTCCCAAATGTCCCTATTTATAAGTGTGTGAAATTCCTTTACTTGGTAATTATTGTAAATGTATGTTTTGGATTGCAGAGCATCTATTCCGTGTTCTAGTAAGAATGCCCCAGTATTCTTTTGTGGAAACTGTTTTCACCCCATTTCAGCAATCTTGGCACTCTGCCCTTCCCTGAGGTAGGGGCTGGCCCCAAGCTGAACCAACCAGATGTTCCCTCCCTAGCATTTGAATCTTGAGTAGAGCAACACAAAGGCTGACGAAGATCAGAATTCCATTCAAGTGAGGTCCCTGAAGAAAATGTGATTAGATACTGCTTCAAAGATCTCACGGAACTGACTTGGTTCCTGTCTTTCCAGGACCTGAGTTTTCAATTTTTTCTTCAATTCTATGAGTCCTTGCCTTATTCTTCCAACAATTTCTGTTTTGCTCAATTTAACTAGAGTAATCTCAGTTGCTTGCAATATAATCTATGACAGCAATAAAAACCTTGCAATCTATAATTAGAAGTACAGCTCTCAAATTGCATCCTTCCTGGGAGCAGTAACACATTGACCTAAATTCTCACTAAGTGTAAGTGTCTGATAGTAGAGCCTGAACAGCACAGTTCACAAGGGCTCCATGGCTTGACATTAGTTCCCCGTTGAGATGGGAAGAAAAGTTTACACGAGATATGAGATAAATACCTTGCTGGAAACTCTCAGCGCTTTCATTTCATAGTTTCTTCTCAGCCTTCCCAGCTACTGATTTTCTACCTTCAGACTAAACTTACAAGGCAAGCCTTTCCAAAGCAGGGCATAATTACTAGGACACATAAACCTAAGACATCAATTTGTGAACATAAGAACTCACAACATTAAATTTAGTTCTCATTTCCTTCTGTGGCCCCCAGGGAAAAAAGAAGAACATCCTGTTCTTTTAATCATTTGAGTTAAATCCTAGTTATCTGTTGATCTCCCTCCTTACCCCCATTTTAAAAAAGACCTATAACTCCCTAAAAGAAATTAATGACTTACCTCATGTCTCGTGAACAATATCTTCCAGACAAGACAAGTTTCTCACAATCTCGTTCACAGCAATTACTAAAATTAAGTAACAACAGATAGCATGCTGAACAAAGCCAACATCAGTCCTGAGTGTGAACCACACTCAGGGAGAGATAACAAGCGTGTTATAGTTTAACAAGAGTAATAAAAATGAAATCTAATCACTTGCAGATCATACGCAGTATAAATAGAGATCAAATGTAAAAGTCTACCAAACTAGTTTTTTTTCATTTTTCTTTTTAATAGTGGTTGCTGTTTGTGAAAACCAAACATAACAAAATCTAGATATAAAACAATATTGATTCTTCATGGCCAATCATTTTCATTTCAAATGGGGGTGGGAGAAATCACCATTCTTATCATTAAAACATGTGATAGTATTACTAACATTTGCTGAAAACTCACTATGTCCCAGATATTGTCTTAAGTCTTTTTAATGTAGATTATTTCATTTAATTCTTACAAGTCCATGAGGTATTGCCCTAGCACACCTATTTAGAAACCATGGTACTGAGAAGTTAAGTCATTTTCCTAAGATCAAGGAGCTTGTGAACAGCAGTGGTTGGGTTTTGAATCCAGACAGTAAGACGGCTCTGGAATTAGGCCTCTCAACCCTCTCTTAACTACCTTCCAACATTGCCTGGCCAATTAGGGATGCAGCATCTGGTCTTTGCTTCTACCTGCACTTAGGCCCTGGTAATGTTTAAGATTACATTTTGAAAACTACTTGAACTAGGTAATTAAAGTAAATATGCTTTCCAGGAGTCAAATTGCTTGGATGTTAATTGTTAACTTAATAGTAAGCCTTTCTAGCAGACTTAACAGAATCTTTCTTACCCAGATTTTACATTAAGTTAAATAGAATGTAGGGATCTGATCTAAGTCCCCAAATGCATGAGCAAGGCCTTTGGTTTTCAAATTCAGTTTATACTTACAGTAAATTTGGGGTGAAGGGATGGGTGGCACTCTGTCTCAGAAAGGTGGCTTCTTTTTCTGATAGGTGATTTTACTTCTCTGCCAGGGAGGTAACTGAGAGACCAACCTGGGACTCGCATCTGGGAATGACCTGGGTATGGAGTGAGGGTGGCAAATACAGTGTGAATTCTGTCAGTCAGTCTCCCTGAAGTCTGGCCATGACCCCAGATGCTTCAGGCCAGAGGATGGTGATTTCTCGAAGACCCTACTTAGTCTTTTTTCTTCTTCTTTTCCACAAAATGGGATGATAAAATTGATACAACCTTGACTGCTTTTAAAAAGATTACCAGAGTTGTGTTTTTTGTTTTTTTTTAATAGGAATTACCTGTGGTTGGGCTTGGCTTTTTGTGTTTTCTGGGAGTACTCCAGTCCCTCTTCTTCCATGTCATTTGCTTTCTTTATATATGTAGTATCAGTACTTTTATTACTGATTTTGGAATCCAAAGCATAAGAAAAGGTCAGGTGATATCGAATGGCCCTGCATCAAGCTGCTTCTAGTGCTTTTGCTATTGGAAGAGACAGGAGGGAAAAATAAAAGCATGATACTTTCTGCCCCTGATTATATATTTGTTGTAGGATATCAAGGTGGAAATTAGGTTAGCCAAAGTCATGGACAAGTAAAGGGATCCAAGATTATATAAACAAGATGCTTGCTATAAATTCTACAAACTTGGAAGTAGGTGTATTCTAGTGGAAAGGTCAGGAGAAGAGTCATCACAATGCTTGGGTTCTGCACTAGTTAGCTGTGGACTTGAACAAATCATTTAAGGATTCTGAACTTCTGTATCCCAGTCTGTGAAATGAGTATGGAGTCAAATACCTCTGTAGACTTGGAAGAGGACTCGAGGACTCAGAGGTCATTTGACCCAGCCTCTCATCCACTGCAGGAATATAATCTATATTATTCCTGGCAAATAACTAATCAGCTAACCTTCCATGAAAGGGCACTTATTTTCTTATGTTACTTATTCTGAGCTCAGTTCTGTGACTTAGCACCTGCATTAGTTGGTCTTGATTCTCTCTATGAAGTTCTGAATTGGCAACTTGGATGGCAAGACAGAAAATGCAGAATGGTAGAAAGAAAATCAGGTAAGCCTGAGTCTGGACTCCATCTTAAGTGCTTCACCAGATGTGAAATCTTGACCAAATTGCTCATTTCTATGAGGCTCAGTTTCCTCATCTGTCAGATGAAGATAATGTAACCAACCTGACAAGTTTGTTGGTTCAGAAATGTCTATAAAATGCTTTCACATAGAGAGTGCTTGATAAAATGACTATGAAGAGGATTAATTTTTTTTAGAATATAACAGATCAGTATCCATTGAAGCATGAAAAGTTTATGGCATGATTTCAGGTTCTTGTTATACTGGTTTGTTCTGAAATATTCTCAAATGTTCCCTTGTTCCAGTCCTAAATAAATAATCACTTTCTTTCTGTTTTAGAGGCAGGGTCTCCTTCTGTTGCCTGGGCTGGAGTGCAATGGTGTGATTATAGCTTACTGCAGCCTTGAACTTCTGGGCTCAAGTGATCCTCCTGCCCCAGCATATCACAAGCACATAACACTATGCTCAGCTAATTGAAACAAACAAACAACTTTCTTGTAGAGACGGGGGTCTTGCTGTGTTGCCCGGTTGGTTTTGAGTTTCTGTCCCCAAGCAATCCTCCTGTCTTGGCCTCCCAAAGTGCTGGACAGGCATAAGCCACAGTGCCCAGCCATCGCTTTCTATATGTTGTCCTGAATTTCCCTTCCCAGTAAACTCACCTGTTCCATTGCTTGCACAGTTAGAAAAGAAGGAAGCTTGAACATGGACTAAATAAAGTTATATGCATATATATGCTAGCCAGTTTGAAAAAATTCTTAGAGATAAGGAGTTTAAACTTTTCTTTGAAGCATGAGGGTCTTCTGAAATAGTTTGGATAGAAGCTAAAATTTGCCCTGGAAGGAAGGATTGCAGCAAAGCAGAGAACATGTTAACTCCACTGAATTCTGTGAATTTAAGAGTAAGATAACACAGAGCTGTGGATCTTATGGTCAGTAGAAACTTCATAGAAAGTTTCCTTAGGAACAGAAGTTTCAAAATATCTCAACTTGAACTTGACCATAACTATCAAAACTTAAAACATGTGACTCTTTGGCTAGGAAAATCCATGGAAATTAAGTACCTTACAAAAAATCCTTGTATGAGCATTTAAGCAAATAGTTACAAAGGTGTTCACTGCCATGTGGTTTCCAATAGCAATAGGAGACTAGTACAAACAATTTTAATGAGCTTATAAAATGGAGTAAATACTATGCAGTCTTAATGAAACATAATGTTGATCTGGCATGATGTCCATGATACATTATTAAGGAAAAAAGTAGGTTGCAGCCCAACATGCAAAGAGTAATGCTATATTTATACATATGTATGTATATATGTGTGGTGGTATGTATGTATTTATGTGAGTGTATAGATATAAATAGAAAAAAAGTTTGGAAATCTAAACATGAAACTGTTAACATTAACAGTTAATTCTGTGGAGTGGGATTAGGAGAGTGAGAGTTATTTTCTTTTTTACTTTAAGTGCTTATATGTTTGAATGCTTTTACATGTGCAAATATTATCTGTATAATTTTTAAAAAGAATAAAATGAGAATAGCTAAATTCAGAAACATATGTTTAAGTACTTGACTACCTTTTTTTTTTTTAAATTCCAGGAGTCCTCACTTACAGGATACCTTTCCAAGGAAAGTGAATAAAGTTAATCTATTTACTTCGAATAAAAAGAATCTCAGAACTGAAAGACCATCTGGTTTAATCCTCCATAAAGACACCCACTAACTGGGTGTGGTGGCTCATGTCTGTAATCCCAGCACTTTGGGAGGCCAAGGTGGAAAAATCACTTGAACACGAAAAGGAATTCAAGACCTGCCGAGGCAACATAGAGAGATCCTGTCTCTATAAAAAATAAAAAAAATTAGCTGGGGGTGGTGGCATGCACCTGTAGTTCTAGCTACTCAGGAGACTGAGACTGAAGGATTACCTGAACCCTGGAGGTCGAGTCTGGGGTGAGCTATGATCATGTAATTGCCCTCCAGCCTGGGTGATAGTGGACAGAGTAAATCCCCACCACAAAAAACAAAACAAAAAAAGAAAACCCCCTATTTAAGCCCTCAAGACAAGAGGGGAATCTGTCAGGAACCCCTGATATCCCAGCATTCCTTTACACCCCTCCACTACTTCCTATGGATCTCAGGGCAAAATATCATTACTAAAGTGTGACTATTATGAGTGTTTCGCTAAAAAGGAGGTGAGATCTGGTCATCAGATAATTTTCCACAATCTGATGTGTACACTTGGGACTGAGTACTGTTTACTATGAAAAAAGCTCTGTGGCCCAGGAGCTTGTCTACTAAAACTTGGCGCTGTAAACCTCTATCATCTACCATTTGCTAGATGCCCATTCATTTGATTGGAAAGTCAATGAGCACTTTTGGGTTCAGTTTTTTTCAAGGGGACAAATTGCCTCACACAAAGAAAGAGTCTTCTACTGCACTGTTAATTCCAACTAGTTGTTTTACTAGCTGTAAAGATAGTGGGCATAGAGAGTGTAGTTGATGGTTTATCCATTTTTTCATTTATTTCTTCATTCATTTGTCAGCAATAAAACATAAAATTTAGCAGTCAGCAGGAGGCTTAGGATTCAGAAGTATTTCAGCTTGAATTTCTGGTCTTATGCTAGAAAATCTTGGCAAGTTATATGATCTATCAAAATCCCTGATTGCTCATCAATAAAATGGGAGCAGTAATAAAAAAGCTGTCATGAGGATTTAAGTAGAACATTTAAATTGCCTAGCTTAATACCAGGCACATATTACATGCTCAGTAAAAGTTAGCTATTGTCATTCAGGAGTTGTCATTCAAAAAATATTTATTGAATGCCTACTGTAGGCTAAGTTTGGTGCCAGATTCAGAATTTTTAATATGATTAAGATATGATCTTTATTTTAGGGGTTACATCTAGATCAGAGGTTCCAAACCTAATAGAATTCAGAGGTGTCCTGAATTTGGAAGGGGTAAAAAAAAAAAAATCACATGTCTACTTTCCACTAACCTCTAACTGAAATTTAACATTTCCATTATGAATGTATACAATATATCACAGGAGTCTTCACAATATGTTGACTTTGTCACCTACAGAAAGCACAGATATTTTCCTAGCATATAAGTTTGGCAGAAATTTTGAAATTTCATTTATATATATCAGTGCTTTGAAATTACAGTAGTTATTAGACCCATTGATAGATCTAAGAATTGTGTTAATAAAGAGGCATTTGAGGTCTGACTACTAAGTTTGCAAATTCATCCTAGAAAAAGTGCGACATACCTTATTGCTGAATATTACTATGGTCACTTTTGAAGTACTCCCCTTGGGAAGCTGTGCACCAATGCCAGCACCTAATCCACTCATCAAAGTAATTTTGGAACTCTTTTTCTGGAATGGCCATCAGGGCTGTCATCATATTACCCTTGATGTCCTGAATGTCATCAAAATGTCTTCCTTTCAGTATTTTCTTTATCTTCAAGTAACAAAAAAAGTCATTGGGGACCCAGTCAGGTGAGTAGGGAGGGTGTTTCAATGCAGATATTTGTTTACTGGCTAAAAACTCCCTCGCAGACAGTGCCGTGTGAGCTGGTGCATTGCAGTAATGAAGAGCTCTCTCGGGACCATTTTTGCACACACCTTTCTCATGCCAAGATTTTCAGTTAAGATTTTCCTAACGGTTTCTCTGTCAATATTTATTTGGTCTGCTATGCTTCTCACAGTCAGTCAATGATTTTGAAGTCCAATCTGACAAATTTTTTAAGGTTTTCTTTAGTTCTCATTATTGGCTGTCCTGACCCCTCTTTATCAGTGATGCTTTCTTTCTTTCTTTTTTCTTTCTTTTTTTTAAATTATAAAGATGTGGGGTACAATTCAGGGTTAGGTATACAAACATTGATTATGCAGGTACCCTTGTTGATGAGGTAGATGCTTTCTTTCTCTTCAGAAAAACGTTGAATCCATTTGTACACTGCTGTGTTCTTCATGGCATTATCCCCATAAACTTGGGCTAACATGTCCCTGATTTCACTTCCACTCTTGCCAAGCTTAATAAGAAATTTAATGTTTGTTCATTGCTCTAAATTCAAGCTCCAACATTCTCGTGGCAGTACACAAAAACTTGCAGCAATGATAATGAATGTCACTCAGAAAAATGCCACTATACAGTGACACAAACATAGCTATGAGACACTGATATACCGAGGTTATGAAACTTTGCTGAGTTGTTTGTACAGTGCTGCCAATGTAAGCCCATGGTGGCAGGTTTGCAAACTTAATTGTCATACTTTGTATAGATTTACATCTCAAATGTTGTTTTGTATTTTGAAAACTATATATTAATTTAATCATATCTTTTTTTTTTTCTGAGTCGGAGTCTCACTCCGTAGTCCAGGCTGGAGTGCAATGGCATGCTCACAGCCACCCCAGCATCGACCTGCTGGGCTCTGGTGATCCTTTCTGCCTCAGTCTTCCAAGTAGCTGGAACTACAGGTGTGCGCTATCACGCCTGGCTAATTTTTGATTTATTGTAGAGACAAGTTCTCGCCAAGTTGCCCGGGCTGGTCTCGAACCCATGGGCTCAGGCAATCCACTTACCTTGGCCTCCCAAAGTGCTGGGCCACCAAGCCTAGCCTAATTATATCTTTTGTACTCTTATGTATTTTATTTTATGCATTTAATACATTTTCTTAAATGAGTACATACATGTACTGTATTATATGTATAAGGATGTTCATAACAGCACTATTCACTAATTAAAAAACTGAAAACAAAATCCACCAATAAGAGAAAGAATAAGTCAGGAGTAGTATATTCATACAATGAAATACCACCCAGAGATGAGAATGAATAAACAATTGCTATATTCAGCAATACAGATGAATCTCACAAGTACAAGGTTGAACATAAGAAACTAGACACAAAAGTAAACATGCTATATAGTTCCATTTATATAAAGTTTAAAAACAGACTAATCTCTGGTATTAGATGTCAAGATAGTATACTTTTTTGCAGGGTGGTAGCTAGGAGGAGGTATGGGGAGGTTTTGGGGTTAGTTATATAGCTAGTAATATGAATATATTCACTTTGTACAAATTCATTGAACTGTATGTGATCTATACACTTATAGTTGTACTTCAGTAAACTAGGAAAGGAACTACAAAGTACTGTGGAAGTACAGAGAAGGAAAACATAAATTTTGCTGAAGATAGGAAGAAATCTCATGGAGGAGGTGATAGTTGAGCAGAGCTTCAAAGTATAAGTCAACTATCAGTTGAAGGGGTTGCTGTTGCAGTGAGCAGCATCAGGAGAAAACAGGAAGTGGACTGTGTTTGGAGAACACTGAGTCACCTGGTGTGGCTAGTTCATAGGGCAGATGGTTGGGGGGTTGGCTGGGAGATATAGAAATGATAAGGGAAAGCAGCCAATGCTTTTTGTTTGTTTGTACATTTTATTGAAGGAATAGACATAGACATAAGTGTATAGCTGGATGGATTTTTTACATATCTATTTTCCTTGTACCCAGATCAAGAAATTAGACATTAACAATCCATCAGAAGCCCTTTTGGTACTCCCTGCCAATCACGTCTACTCCCACCCCTGCCAAGTTAAGCCACTATCCTGACTTCTAACATCATACATTGGTTTTCCTTTGTTGTTGTTGTTGTTGTTTTATTTAATGTGTATACTTTTTGTGTCTGGTTTCTTTCACTCATGTTTATAAGTGAAACATAGTGTTATTACATATGGTTATAGATTGTTGTCACCTAAGTTTTAAGCAGGGGAGTGGCATAGGCTTATGTCTGTTTAAAAAAGCTACTCTAGCAGCTTTGACAAGGCTGGGGTGGAAAGATAAGATGACCTATGTACAGAGCTAGAGAAGTCATTTAAGCAATAGATGATGAGGACCTGATCCAGAATCCAAGCAATGGGGATGGAGAAGAGGCAGACAAATCAGAGCTCTGGAGAAGCAATTCAAAACATATGTCCCATTAACAATGTCCTTCAAGCACAGAGGAGAACACTGGGCAGAGTGCTCAGAACCCAAGCAACATTAATTGACCACAGCATTAGTTTGGGTACTTTTTAAGATTTAAGTGAAACAAGCTACATCCCTCTGAGAGTCTATTGCATAGTTGACAGGGATGAGACATACCCAGAAGCCAACACAATGTGGAAAAACAAAGGATGTCCCAGGAGACTTTGATGATCTCAAGGGTTATTGGATGAGTTTGTAGCTAATTTATTTTTCTTAAATATATTTGGAGTAGTGGAGTTTCAACATAAAATTTAGATTAGTTAGGAAAAAAACAGGGTTGAGGAGACAACAGGGGGAGGGGAGAGTTTTAGCAGGAAGTTAGGAGGGCTGAGTTTGTAAGTGAATGTACAGGACAGACAGATGGGAGCTGGCTGGTGGAGCATGAAGTGAGAGCTTGTTCTGTATCTGCCTTAACCTTGTGCCTCTCAAATTCAGTATGCACATCCTTGAAAGCATGTAAGAAGGAATTTGAGCTACTCAGTGACTATGGTACATTTTGTTGGAATGTTCATTTTACCCTAGGACTGGGGAGAAATAGTCCATTTATACAGAAGCAAACAATATGTTATAGAATAGAACATACATTTTGTGTGATGTGTTAAGATAAAACATAAGACTTCAAGTATATTTCTACTTGAAGAATATATATTTCTAGCTGAATGCTTTGGCCTTCGGCCCCAAGGCCGCCCTTGCCATTAGTTGAAATTCAGAGGAAAAGTTTTGCAAAACCTCATCTTTATCACTTCTGACTCCATGCTCCACTCTCTGATGCTGGGAGCTCCACTGAGCTCTTTTCCAGACGGCATGGTGTTACTCATTCAACAGCATTCCTCCTTTCTTTCTCATTTGTTGCAACCATGTTAAGTCTTAAGTGCCTACCATATTCTAGGACCTGGGAGATGTTTTTCTCCTGTACAATATTGTAGGCTCCAAAAAAGACTATGCCTTTAAAATTTTTAAAAATCCCCTAAGCATTTGTCAAACCTTGCATATATTAAATGCTTTTGAAATACATGTTGACATAAAGTGAAATGGAACCCTTACCAAATCTTTGCAAAAGAGGAGGAGTTAGAGAACAGACAATGAAGAGCAGAGAAGGGGATGAGTAAACATGCACTGCTAATCATTATGAACTAAACATATTGCTTAATCCATGAACAACTTTGAGATAGACTTTATATCCATTGTATCTGTCTTAACCTTATGCCTCTCAAATTCAGTATGCACATCCCTGAAAGCATGTAAGAAGGAATTTGAGCTACTCAGTGACTATGGTCAAGGAAACCGAGACCAAGAATGAGTAAAGTAAATTGTTCAAGGTAACACAGCTAGTAAGTATTGTAGTACAAATTCAATTCTAGCTTTGTCCGGTACTAAGGTCCATGGAGAATATCTATAGAAATGTAAAATGTATGTACCCTTTAACCCAGTAATTCTAGGAATTTATCCTGTAGCTATAATTAAATATGTGCTCAAAGATATAAACACAAGGATATTCATTTGGGTGCTGATTGTAATAGCAGTAAACTGGAAATAATATAAATATTTTTTGTTCGTGAATTTGGTTAAATAAATTAAGAAACAGCCAGAAGGAAAGAGGCATACCTATATATTCTGATATGGAAAGCTGTTCAGGATATATTAACTGAAGAAGAGCAAACTGCAGAACAGCATGTATTATTAGCTGAAATTTATCCTGGAAAAACGAATGCATAGAGCATATGCATGCATAGACAGACACCAAAATGTCTGGAAAGCCACATCCTGATTTTAACAGAGATTACCTTTGGGGAGGTGCCTTGAAGCTCTGGTCAGGTGGAGATGAAGAAAGAGAGGTCTCTTTCTCTTCAATTCCTTTATGAATTGTGTGAAAGTAAACCTTTAAACATGAGTATGTATTACTTTTATAATAAAAGCAGCAAGTTAATACAATTAGATACAAAGAAAGCATGCACTTATTTTAATGCACAATGATGCATGAAGCGAGAGCCTCAAGAGGTAGGGGAGCTTTGGAAGGAAGAGAGTTGAAAAAAAGCAGAAGAAGCTAAGATGCAAGATAGTTGAGGGAAAGGGAAATGGTGTTAATGAAGCTTATACTGAGGCTTTGGTTTGTATTTATTTTTGGCTTAAACAATAAAAATGTATTGTCTCACAGTTCTGAAGGCCAGAGTCTGAGCTGAGGGTATTGGTAAGGTTGGTTTCTTCCCAGGGCCGTGAGGAAGCTTTGTGCTTTTCCCCCAGCTTCTGATGGATTGCTGGCAACCTTTGGCATTGCGTGGCTTGTAGATCTCTGCCTTCATGGTCACATGGCCTTACCCTGTGTATGTGTCTGTGTCCACAGTGCTCCTTCTATAAGGACACCAGTCATATTAGATTGGGGGTCTACTCTACTCCAGTAAGATCTCATCTTAAATTATATCTACAATGACCTTACTGACAAATAAGTTCACCTGCTGAGTTATGGGCAGTAGGACTTCAGCTTATGAATTTTTTTAGGGGGGAACACAGTTCAACCCATAAAGGTAGGTATAAATTTTTGTGTGTGTGTGAACTGTATCACATTCAAGGACTTGAACTTCATGAATTGTGGTTTGTTCATTTTAGAGATAACCAAGTTTCTCCTGTGAAATCACAGACTAATTTCTAAGCTTTTGTCAACTTCATAACTTCTGCTAGAGAACTCGGCAATATTACCAAAACTAGATGAACAGATATCGCTAGCTGACTGGAGATCAATAGGGGCCAAGTGGAAATGAGAAATTTAGGTGAACAACTATTTAGATAAATAATTGGTCTAGGTTGTTTCATTCACTATTTATATACATTGCTTTATGTGAATACTTTTGGCAGACTTGATGCCTTGAGGTTTCAACAACAATGTCTGAGAAACATGATGACACTGATCAGACTGTTTAAAATAACTGTACTTATGCTTGTAACAAACCGTGCAAAACTCAGAGACTTTCCACTCCCTCATTCTTATTTTTTAAAAATTAAAAAAACCAATGGTAAAATATATATAACATAAAATTTATCACCTTAACCATTTTAAGTGTGTAGTTCAGTATTATTAAGTTTAAATACCTTGTTGTATAACTAATCTCCAGAATTTTTATCTTTTAAAACAGAAACTCTATACCCATTAGATAATAACTCACTTCCTTCTCCCTCTAATCCCTGACAACAACCACTGTACTTTCTATTTCTATGAATTTGTCTACTCTAGATACTTCATATAAGTGAAATCATACAGTATTTGTCTTTTTTATGACTAGCTTATTTTACTTAGTTTAATGTCCACAAGGTTCACCCATGCTGTAATGTGTCAGAATTTCCTTTCTTTTTAAGGCTGGATAATATTGCAACATATATCACATGTTGTTTATCTATACATCTGTCAAAGGACATTTGAATTGCTTTCACTCTTGGTTATTGTGAAAAATGCTGCTATGGACATGGTGTACAAATATGTACATTGAGATATTGCTTTCAATTTGAGACATTGCTTTCAATTATTTTAGATATATACCCAGAAGTGGAATTGCTGAATCTTATGGCAATTCTTTCTTAATTTTTTTCAGGAGTCGCCATATTGTTCCAAGACTTTTGATATAATCACTGCTCAGTTAGAAAGATAGAAAGCAAAAAAGTAACTGTTGCTCAATAGATATATCATGCAAAACCAGGGAAGCAACCTTGTCATTGGTGGAATCAAGAGATTTTTAAAGAACTCTGTGATATCTAAAGCAAATGTAGGAGCATGCTTTAGGCTGGTTTCCTGAGAAGTGGAAAAGAAAAGTAATTGCTGACTAAGCTGCGTGAAGAGCTAAGTAGTTTCTACTGGGAAATATTTATCCATTTGGTGCAGTTGCAAGTTCTGGGGAGTGTCCTCATTAGGAAACAGCTGATAATTCCAGGAAAACTTGGAAGAATCACCATGGTGATCCAGAGTGACCCATTTAAAGTGTAAGGCTTATTGTGATTGAACTTTAAGAGATGCTTGTATAAAAGCTTCTCTTTCATTTTTCACTGGACATAAGATATGAAACAAAGTAACATTATTATTATTATTTCCATGCCTCCTGAAGCCTGATGTACTGAGAAGGACCCTAAGATACCTTCAGATCTAGTCGTGGTTTGGCTACTCCTTTGCTACATGACTTTGAGCAGGCTACTCAACCTCTCCAGCCTCAGGGGGTTGACCTGAAGAACCCCTAAAATCTTGTTAGTATGTAAATTTACTCCTGTGGATGTATATAATTGTTTTGACTCCTTCTTGTTTTACTCATTTTCTCTGGAAGTTGGCTATCCAGCACACTTACTTAAACCAACACAGTGTGAAAGGAGGAAATAAGCCAAAAGGTGCACGGAGAAACACAATATCAAAGTCCATGTGAGAAAGTTCCTTTTCCTTATTGCTTTTCTTGAACCTCAGGAGCATGGGGTTAAGTAAATCACACTTGTGGGTTCATGTATCCTTTCATCTAAGGCCTCTCTCTGTTTTACTTTATTATTTTCTTTTTCTTTTCTTTTTTTTTCTGTTTTGAGTCGGAGTCTTAGGGCCACCCCAGCATCAACTTGCTGGGCTCAGGCAATCCTTCTGCCTCAGCCTTCCAAGTAGCCAGAACTTCAGGTGCATTCTACCACGCCTGGCTAATTTTTTTGATTTATTATAGAACGAGATCTCACCAAGTTGCCCAGGTTGGTCTCGAATCCCTAGGCTCAGGCAGTCCTCTTACCTCAGCCTCCCAAAGTGCTGAGATACTGGCTTGAGCCGCCATAGCCGGCCCACTTTATTATTTTCTTTTCCCTCATCTTCTATCCCCTTTCCCATTTCCAGGTGTTGTTCTTGGTTGTATAAATGGACTATCTTTTTATTTTATTTTTTTTAGTTGGAGTCTCACTCTGTTGCCCAGGCTGGAATGCAGTGGCATGCTCACGGCCACTGCAGCCTCCACTTGCTGGGCTCAGGTGATCTTCCTGCTTTAGCCTTCCAAGTAACTGGAACACAGACACGCCACCATGTCTGGCTAATTTTTTTATTTATAGTAGAGACGAGATCTTGCTATGTTGCCTAAGCTGTTCTTGAAACCCTGGGCTCAGGCAATCCTTTCGTCTCTGCCTCCCAAATTGCTGGAATAACAGGCGTGAGCCACCATGCCCAACTAAATGAACTATCGTATGTAATTCTAATGACAGCATTAGACTTTTTTTTGTATGTTACATGTATTATATGATGTAGTCTTAAAATAAAGTAAGCTAGAGAAAACAAAATGTTATTAAGGAATCATAAGGAAGACAGATATTTACCATTCATTAAGTGGAAGTGGATCATCATTAAAGATCATTGTCATCTTCATGTTGACTGGGCTGAGGAGGGGGGAAGAAGGAGGGGAAGGAGGAGGAAAAGGAGAAGGAGGAGTTGGTTTGCTGCCTCAGAGGTAGCAGAGGCAGAAGAAAATCCATGTATAAGTGGATCTGCACAGTTCAAATCTGCGGACAACATTAGAATTAAACGCGGTGGACATCCCCCTTTTGCTTATAGGGAAACTGAGGCTTAGGGAGGTTAAAAAGCAGAGGCAGAATATCAACCCAACTTGACAGATTTAGAATCTACACCCTTAAACACTACACTAACTAATCAAGAAAACGTATTTAAAATATGACTTGTCTCTAAGTTATTCTGAATCGTCTGTCGGATACCCTTCCCCCGTTATTCAAAAGAAATGTTAACAAATCTATTTTGAGACATTTTGCTTCTCCTTATTCATCTTCTGCAGAACTTTGTCACCAGAGATAGTTTTGAAAAACTGAAAACATAGTCTCTTTGAATTTCCTTTTCCTCTGTTCCATTTCTCTTACAAAACTTGGAGCTATAATTGTCAGCTTGTGTCTTGACTCTGTTTCTTGCTGGGACATGATTGGAATGGCAGAAGGCAGCATCTCCCCTCCTTAAACAGAATACCTTTCCACTCACATTGCACTTTTCCTGCATCTCATTTACAAGAAGATAAGTGCTGATGGGCAGAATATGCTACTGAAGTCACATTTCTCTCTGCAGAGATGTAAAACAGGATGGAGTGTGTGCCACCTTTAAGGTAAATCTACATGAACTGATGGTTAGCTAAAGTGATGGCCATTCATGGCAGTCTTAACATAGATCTAATATGTGATGGGAGGAGATTGTTAGCACTGGCTACACTTTGTTTGTGAACCCTGATGAGAAGGAAGAACAATTCTCAAGGGAGATGCAGAGACAGGAGAGGTTAAGGGCTTGGTTGACTAGGAGACTTCTTTCTATAGGGCTCTGAGTATGGATTACCAGAATGAAGAGGTTGAATCATAATGAGAGTGGCTGAACTGAAAATTAATAACAATAATATTGTTGATGATAATAACAATAATAATGTGTTTACTGTGTGTCAAATGCAGGATTATGTTACTTTATATGCATTATCTTATTTAACCTCAACAACTTTATATGGGTACTATTATAGGAGACAGAAATAGGTACTATTATCATCTCTTTTTTTTTTACAGTCAGGGTAATTGAGGCTTAGAGAAATTAAGTAATTTATTCAAGATCACATAGCCAGCACCACTGATCCATGCTTTTAACTCCACACCCATAGAGCCAGTGAGCTTTGAATCCAAGGAATAAGGTAAGGATAGAATGAAAAATGCCTTTTGAAGAGGGTAATTGAGAGGGCCCACAGTGGGATTGTGTAAAGGGTCCAGGTTTGGTTGAGTGGTTCAGGATTTTACTCAAGTGGGAAGAGAGAACACACCGAGGTAGTCCCTCTGGGTGATGTCAAGCATTGAGAATAGGGGTGAAACTGCTTAAAGAATCCAGACCAGGACCACACCCTGTCCTTAGAATCATCTCTTCACTGCTTTCTTCCTAATTTTAAGACCACACTATTATTTAACTTGGATATAACAGTTAGAGATAATTTTCTGCTTGAAACAGTTGTGTTTTAGGTTTGATAGGTTTGACTGAGTAAATCTTCAGGTGAGCATTTTATTCTACTAATAGTAGAAAGGGTTTATAGAAACATTCCCTCAAGTGATGCAATCAACTCTTTCCCTAAGAAAGAGATCCCTAAGCCTTAGTAGATCTTATATGAAAATCATGCACCCCAGCACTTAGTTCATTTAGAATTCCACCAGTGTATTCTAATGCAATTTTTATGAAGTGTCTTTTATTTTGTACTCAGTTACTCTGTAACAAATGAGTCATTGGTTTTCAAAAAATTTTAAATGTATCCAGAACTCTTTTTTGTTTTCCTTTTTGTTTTGAACAGCCACTCAGAAGCCAAAACCAGTAACCCAAAGCTCTCCCAGCTGCTCTGCTGTAAAGATAGTTTTCCTCTATATTGATCACAGTGTTTCCTTTGATAAGAATGACACCTTCCAACCCGTCAAATTGCTGACTGTGAAAGGAGTAACTCACAAGTCTTCCTAAAATGTTGTCCAGCAATTATTTTTTTAATATTTGTGTGCTGCGTTCTAAGAAGGCCTGAAAACAACAACAGTAAAAATGGAACTTTAGGGACAATCCCAGTTTTCTTTGTGATTATGAGATGTTCTAATCCAGAGTTCCTTTACAAGCCTTCCCATGTGAGTTTAAGTGAAAAGCCGACTGGAGCCACACCATAAAACTGTGGTTGGGTACAATAATCCCCCAAGGAATAGTCAAAGACAGATTCACTTGATGCCAATTTTTCTTTTTCTGTCATCCAAGAGTGGCCAACGAAGCCAAGGGTGGGAGTGAGAATTCACTAGGGTTTTCAACAAAGCATTCCAATAAATTAAAAAACAAACAACCTTTGTGAGGATAAGTGTTTGCTAATGTTGGCTGGCTAGAGCGCCCTCATGTGTCTCAGCATGATAATATCATCCTAGGGCTTTGAAAAGGCTTAAGATGCTCTTCTAACAACTATACCGATGCCATTTTTGGAGTTCTCTTTCTCCATATTTGCTTCCAGGGTCACAAATGAAGTTCTTCCTTCTTTAGGTGTTAGTTTGAATCTTCAGTATGATTACAATTTTTTTCAGAAGCTGAAAACATAAACTATCTCATTTTCCAGAGCCTACTTATATGCATGTTCAATAATCCTTTTTGAATTAGTGCTCACTTAGATTTCAGTTCCTGCTAGAAAGTGAGAATAACTCAAATGTCCATCACTCGGTGAATCAAGAAACAAATTGTGGTATAACCATACAATGGAATACTACTTAGTAATTAAAGAGGAAATGATTGACATACGCAACAAAAGGCTGCATATGATATTCCATTTATGTGATATTCTGGAATCAGATGGCTATCAGATCAGGAGTAGCAAAGGACTAGGGGAAATAGGGTGGGTTTGGTTGCAAAGGAGCACTAAGAAACTTTTTGGGGAGATGGAAATTTTCTATGTTTTATTTTGATTTTGGCTACTTGGCTATATACATTAGTCAAAACTCATCAAACTAGCATTGGTGGTAAGAGTAGAGCAGTCTTCCAAAACTCTTCAAAGTGTGCACTCAAAAAGAGCAAAATTCACTGTATATAAATTATACCTCAATAAGGCTTATAAAACATTTCAGTTTAAAAAAAATTATGGATTTCTTCCAAAGCACTAAGCCCCAGCTCCTCTGGGTTGACCTCTCTTTCTTTGCCCATCTGTAAAAGATACCATGATGAACTCTTGTGAAAGTTTACAAGTTCCAGCCCAATTCAAAGTCCCAGTGGGGCCAGGCTGCATTCCACACAGTCTGCTCCCTGCTTCTGTCATTGTACTGGAGATGGTGTGTGCAGCGACACAAAATCTCTGTAGCACTTGGATAGTGAAAAGGAAAACATCCAAGTTTCAGGCCACCATCAAGCATGAGTCCCTGGAGGGAAAATGAGAACTGGACCTTG
Organism: Carlito syrichta; assembly: GCF_000164805.1. Taxonomy (NCBI): domain Eukaryota; kingdom Metazoa; phylum Chordata; class Mammalia; order Primates; family Tarsiidae; genus Carlito; species Carlito syrichta. The sequence goes on along the minus strand of NW_007249724.1, from coordinate 236,608 downwards.
AAGGAACGTTTATCTGTTAGTTTGCTTGATCCCCTCCGTGAAAGACAACAACCAGTTGTTCCTGAGCAGAAGACAAACCACCTATTAGCCACTTGACTGAATGTTCTGCCCCAGGCAGTGCCCAATATCTGATTATGGAAAACAGAATTTGTTCCTGCAGCTTCCAAGATGTTCTACCCACCCTCATTCCCAACAATGGTGACCTACAAATGTTGATCCAGGCCAGTGGTTCTTAAACTTCACCAGGCTCGAGAATCACCTAAGAAAATTGTTTTCTAAATGTCAATTCCCAGTTTCCACTCGCATCTTGAGAGTCTAGCTTAATCAGTCTGGGAGTGGTTCCTGGAAACTGCATTTTTAAGAAGCACCTCGGGTGATTCTGATGTAGAAGTCTAAAGACCACACTTTACAATATGATAATATGATAATCTAAGGTCTAGAAAAACTCATCCACCATGTAGGCTTTTGTTTTCACTTGGAAAAGCTGAAAAATTTCTTCATTGGTAACATCTGACCCATCATATGGTTGAATAGCACAGTGACTAAGAGTGGGGCTTTGGAGAGGGGTTCCTGGGTTGAAAGCCCACCTATACCTCATTATCCACAATGCCTCAGACAGGTTACTTAATCTCTTCACAGTGTGTGTGTAAGAGGAGGTAAGATCAAATGAGCTGACACTTATAAAGCACTCAGAGTAAGTGCCAGTAATCATTAGATAAACAACATTATTATTCTGTCCAGATCAATAAAGACTGAGGGGAATATTGCAAAACATGAACAAAGGAAGTTACTTCAAAGAACTTTTCATTTAAAGCTTGGACATCTCCAAATACTTCAAATAGTAGAGTGAAATGTAACCACTTTCTGTATGCCAAGCTTCCTACATTCCAAATTTCTTTGCCCTGTTTTAAATATCAAAAATATAAGCTGAAAAACATGTAAGCTGAACCTGGCAGTACCCTTAATCTTTGATTAGGTAGCTTATGACAACTCACATATATTAGCCAGCTTATCTTTCCAAGTTATCCATAATCTTTGGTGATTCTTAAAGATGAAAATAAGAATAATATGTAGAACTTTTGAAAAGAACAAATTTTGACTCAGCAGACATTGGGGTGGGGCCCAGGGAAATCACAATTTCTTAAAATTTCTTTCCATGATTTGGTTGTACATTCCAGATAGAGAACTACTGTTACAGGTGAAAGCTAGGGTAATCTACCTTGTTTTAAAACTTAAGCATCAGAGCTCAAACATGTTAAATACTTTGCTGAGGTCATTCCACAAATCATTTGCAGAGGCAGGAGTTTGATTTTTGTCAGAAATTCCAGGGTCAATATACTTTTCATTATAAGCTACTTGTATAGGATGGAGTAAGCATAGGAAAGTTTCATTCCCTCATTTGCTTGCGAAATAATACTCTGATCTGTATATGTAGGAACATTAGAACTGCTGATCTGGGATTCTGAATTCCTTTCAGATTCCACCTCTTACCTCATATCCCCATTTACTGATTATTCCTATTAAATCTCTGGAAGTGTAGAGAAGAGACAGCTCAAGTGGACCCCGGCTCAAATCTCTATGGGAAATAAGATCATGAACTTAAGGACTTATTCTTTTCCATTCTTAGAGCATTAGAAACTCTAAGGACCAGTTTCATTATGAACAAATCCAAGAGAAACTGGCATATAAAGCGAGGAAAACAAGGAGTTCATAAGATCATGAATCTAACAATATCATCCCATAAATAATTGACTCAAATCACTCAAACATGAGTTACACAAATATCTAAAAGGCCATTCTAGTGACTGAAGGCAGTGGCAATTTGGTGTGTGTTGAGAGTTTTGTGGATTCCCTTCTCATCCTGGGAAATATGTGTAACATATGAAGTCCCTCAGAGACCATTTTCCTTAATGTATTATCAGAGAAGAAAATCTGTCAAATTAAAGTCTGCCGTGGGGAGGAGAGCGGCCACCAATCAAGTGAAATCATTCTGCTGAACTTGAGCCAGGGAACTAAATTGGGGCAGTATCATTTTGCATGCAAAATGGCCCAGCAGGCTGAAATCCCTGCCTGCAGACCTTCACAGATCACCAACCTCTTGCCAGCGAAACAGACCCCATTATTTAGTCACTTCTTGGCACCCACTGACTGCTTTTCTTTCAGATTTTCTGTTGTCCATATTTCAATATCCCGCCTTTGCATTCTTCTCCTGCTCTTGTTAAAATATTGTTTCTTTTTTCTTTCTTCTTCTTCTTCTTCTTCTTTTTTTAAAGATCCCGTTTAATCAGATAGCTCCTGCTGGCATGAGCTGTCAGAGGTATTCATTTCAGTGGACTCTGGCCTTATGCTGCATTACCTTGGTAACAAGATTTAGAGGCAAAGCCCCAGCCTTGAACTTGTCAGAGTCTCCAACAACGTGAACTCAGCACATATTACTCTCTAGCATATCAAGTTGTCATGCCAACTGCTAACAATAAAACTCATGTCTATCTTCTAGTGTTTTAACTCAATATTTTCAAATTGGTTCCTTCTGTAATTCAGTTGGTCTGGAAATATAATAGATAGACGTGTGTATGTGTGTGTGTGTGCATGCTTGTGTTTAACCAGTCACTAATGGCCTTCCACTAAATGACTGGAGACTGGAAATGCAATGTAGGTCAAAAGTTCATCAAAAAGCAAAGAAAACACATGCTGGATCTAACAAAAGAAGTCTGAAATTTTGGAAATCCTGGCAAAGAGGTAACCAAAGTCTCAAGAGCTGACTTCTGCCCTCAGATATATGCACATGACTTCTGTTGGCACGGCTGCATAGCACATTTGATATCCAAAGTAGCTGACAACCTACACCATACTGAAAACTCCTTCAGTGAGTTTTGAATACACAACCAACTTCAATTTCTGAAAAACACTCATTTTTACACTTATATTTTATTTTTCTCTAAACCAGAAAGCTCTGTAGGAACTTGTTCCCTTAGAAAGTCTCTTAACCCTCTAAGGACACATAGACAGGGATTGTATGGAGTATAGAAGCTAGGGGTGACTAGTTTTCAGGGTTTCTCAAACTTGTTTCAATACATCCTTATCCTTATGCCAGCTCTGATTATCAGCATATTGTCTTTCTACTTTAATTGATGTATTTTAATAAACGTGGAGGGGAACTTTGTATCATTGGTCTGAAACTCTGCTCTTTTAGACCCTCTGCTCCTGGGAGCATGGTACTCGGTTTTCAATGACTAACAGTTATAGGACTGTCAAAGTGCTAGATGATGGCCATCGAAAATATTTTTCATGTTCTAACTTGTTTAATCTTCACCACTACCACAGTAACCCTTTGAAGTAGGTCATTATTTTTTATCATCCCAACTTCACAGAGGAAGAAACAAAGACACAGAGAAGTTAGGCAACACAGTCCCACAGTCCCATAGCTGGTATGAGAAAGGACTGAGTTTTAAACCCAGCAATCTGATTCCAGGGTCTCAACTCCATATACTGCTTTATTGGATTCTGGCTGATTGTGTGAGTCTGTCTGCAAAGTTTTATGCAGGAAGCATTGATTACCTAAAATCACAAACTTCTTGAAGGCAGAGATCATATTAATACTTCTGTCTCTCTCTTAGTATCCAGTTGAGTGCTTTTCACATAATAGTTGCTTAGTAATGTGGTTAGCTTTTTAAAGAGTGGTTTGGGAGAATTCTAGAATATCAAATGCAAGACCAATTTGAAAATCTAGTTTTTATATAAGTTGGAATGATGGGGGCTGTTCTCACCTCCAAATCACGCATACATGAGGTCTTCTGAAGAGCAAACTCACTGAGAACGAAGTTTATGTTTGGTGGTGTGATAAATATGCTCTGTTGGCCCCCACCAGAGATACTTTCTATCCTTCCCCACCGTGCTCTCTGTCCTGAGCACCTGATCATTACCAACTGCACCTAATATGCTTTCTCGCCCTCTGGTTTTGCATTGGGCTGGGAGTCACTGACTAGAGAATGAGAGAAGGTTGGGACATTTATTCCCCTAGGTTGCTCCTTGCCAAGGCACACTTTTGTAATGACTGCTTCTGTCTATCAAAGACCATTGGTTCTATTGCATAGCTCTCTCCTACAGCTACAGCTTTTGCTGGGGTGGTAATGACTTCCTGCTGGTACTAGTTCCAGGGTGCTTCACCATTCCTGATTGGTGTCCTCCTGTAACTCTCACTGAACTTTTATTAATAGTCTCTTCAATAGATGTGTCATCTGTCTCCTGATGGGATCCTGGCTCTTATACTTGTCATCTGGCCAAGTGTTTCTCAAGTGTTAATGTACATGAGGATCACCCACAGATCTTGTAAATATGCAGGTTCTGATTCAGAGGACTGTGATGGGGCCTGAAATTCTGCATTTCTAACAAGTTCTTAGGTAGATAAATGCTCTACAGATTATGCTTTTAGTAGCAGAAATCTAGTAAATGGTCTATAGTTGTCACATGATAGGTATTTTAAATTGTATAAAAGAATTACTAAATGAATGTCTTGGGTGCGATGCTGGATTCAATACCAGCAAAGGAAGCCATACCTTCAACACACCTATCTTGTTAGTAACTTACCCCTGAGGTCTCAGCAGGGCTGCTGCAAACCCACTTGCTCACAACATAAGTTCACAGCTGGCTGGACACCCTTATCTCTGTCTCTCTCATGCCACATCTGTTTTCAAGCACAGTCATGCCACAGTCACCCTGGTGACTCTCATCATCTCCTGTTAATCCTGCTTATTAAAAACAGCAACTACCACAACTAACTTCCTAGAAATTTAATTCACACACATAGTTTTTTTTTCTTCAGAGATGAAAGTAAAACGGATTCTTTTCAACATCAGAATCGGTTTCCCCCAAGAGACAACCTTTGCTGAGTGAAAGATGGTAGAAAAATTCATGGTTTGCCAAACAGTAAGCCTTATTTGCTCAGATTCTCTATAGTCTTATACAAACAGGTTCTATGTGCAAAGGCAAAATTAAGCTCCAGGAGATCATTCAAAACAAGACCCGTTCACGGCAAACTACACCTAACTGTGCTTGAAAACAGATCAGTTGTCAGGAGTTCTGAATTCTCCTTTACATTCAGCTGAGCAGCACACACTTTTAGGACACCTATTAGGTGCCAGATATTGCATCTCTTTGTAGGACATGATTGCATAGTAAGTAAAATCTTATTAATTTTATTTTTTAATTTTTTTTCTTCGGAGATTTTAATGTGAAAAGGCAGAAACACAGATGGGACACTCTTGTGCACTTGGGTACCCAAAGATGATACAGTTACTCAAAGTAGTTTCACATTCAACATCAACATCTCGCATTTAATATGAACAAACGAACCATGAATTACAATAAGTAGTATTTCCGATTTAAAATGAGGAATTTGGGCGGCAGTGGCCCAGGAGCGGCCCAGGAGCCGCCGCAAATGCGACAGCGGCGAAAGAGGGGGAGACGAAGCCGGTGGCAGCGGTCACAGCTGCCCCGGCCGCTGCGGAGGGGAGGTCTGCAATTCCTGCGGCTGAGCCCAGTGCTGGGGAGGCTGAAAGCGGGGATGCAAACTTGGTTGATGTAAGCGGTGGTTTGGAGACAGAATCCTCTAATGGAAAAGATACACTAGAAGGTGCTGGGGATACTTCAGAGGTGATGGATACTCAGGTGGGCTCTTGTGGATGAAGAGAATGGCCGGCAGCTGGGAGAGGAAGAACTGCAGCGTGGGATATGTACCAAGTGGTTCACTGCAGATACATTTGGCATAGATACCTCATCCTGTCTCCCTTTTGTGACCAACTACAGTTTTCATTGCAATGTATGCCATCATAGTGGGACCACCTGTTTCCTCCGGAAGCGAGCAAACTTGAAAGAAATGTGCCTTAGTGCTTTGGTTAACCTAACATGGCAGTCCAGAACACAGGATGAACATCCGAAAACCATGTTCTCCAAAGATAAGGATATTATACCATTTATTGATAAATACTGGGAATGCATGACGACCAGAGACCTGGGAAAATGACTTGGCCAAACAACATTGTTAAAACAATGAGTAAAGAAAGAGATGTATTCTTGATCCTGGGAGTAAAGACCCGGAAGAAGATTACCCCAAATTTGGACTTTTAGATCAGGACCTTAGTAACGTTGTTCCTGCTTATGACAACCAAAACAAAGCAGTGCTGTGTCTGACAGTGGGAATCTAAATGGGGGAATTGCCGCAAGAGGCAGCGGGAAAGGAAGAGGAGCTAAGCGCAAGCAGCAGGATGGCGGGACCACAGGGACTACCAAAAAGGCCCGAGTGACCCTTTGTTTTCTGCGCAACGCCTTCCCCCTCATGGCTACCCCTTGGAACACCCATTTAACAAAGATGGCTATCGGTATATTTTAGCTGAGCCTGATCCCCACGCCCCTGACCCTGAGAAGCTTGAACTTGACTGCTGGGCAGGAAAACCTATTGCTGGAGACCTCTACAGAGCCTGCTTGTATGAACGGGTTTTGTTAGCCCTACATGACTGAGCTCCTCAGTTAAAGATTTCCAATGACCGACAGGCTGTGATTGGAGAGAAGGGCTACTCCATGGTGCAGGCCTCTCATGGGGTATGAAAAGGTGCCTGGTACTTTGAAATCACTGTGGATGAGATGCCGCCAGATACTGCTGCCGGGCTGAGCTGGTCCCAACCCTTAGGTAACCTTAAAGCTCCCTTAGGTTATGACAAATTTAGCTATTCTTGGAAGAGCAAAAAGGGAACCAAATTCCACCAGTCCACTGGCAAACACTACTCCCCTGGCTATGGACAGGTTGACATCCTAGGATTTTATATTAATCTTTCTGAAGACACAGAGACAGCCAAGTCATTGCCTGATACTTACAAAGATAAGTCTTTGATAAAGTTCAAGAGTTACTAGTATTTTGAGGAGAAAGACTTTGTGGATAAAGCAGAGAAGAGCCTAAAGCAAACTCCCCATAGTGAGATAATATTTTATAAAAATGATGTCAATCAAGGAGAGGCCTACAAAAACATTTTTGAGGGGGTTTACTTCCCAGCCATCTCACTGTACAAGAGCTGCATGGTTTCCATTAACTTTGGACCGTGCTTCAAGTATCCTGCAAAGGATCTCACTTCCGCCCTTTGAGTGACATGGGCTGGGGTGTTGTGGTTGAGCACACCCTTGCTGATGTCTTGTACCACGTGGAGACAGAAGTGGATGGGAGGCGCAGTCTCCCCTGGGAACCCTGACCAGCTCTCTCTTTTCAGACATGGATTTTCTGGGGAATAGTATTGAAGGTTGTGTTTTTGTTTTTGAACTGTCTCAAATGTTCCCAAAGATGCTGCAGAACACAGGCTCTCCTTTTTGCAAGTTAAAAGACTGGGTAAGAGTGTGGGAGACCCCTGCCCTCCAGTGTTCTCACCCCACCTCAGTAAATGCTCTTATTGTGTGTGCCACAAACCAACACCTGCTGATCCCAGGATCCTTTAAGTGCCCTGTGAAATTGGTGCTGTACCATGTGCCCTTCCAGCTGGGACTTGTGACTTTACTGTATTTTCTTTTCTTTTTTTTTTTTTTTTTTTTGAGTTGGAGTCTCACTCTGTCGTCCAGACTCGAGTGCAGTGGCCGCTCCCGGCCACCACAGCCTCGGCCTGCTGGGCTCCGGTGATTCTTCTGCCTCAGCCTTCCGAGTAGCCGGAATTACAGGCGCACACTACCATGCCCAGCTGATTTTTTGATTTATTGTAGAGATGAGGTCTCGCTGCCCAGGCAGGTCTCGAACCCGCGGGCTCAGGCAATCCACTCACCTCAGCCTCTCAAAGGCGCAGGATTAGAGGCTGAGCCACTGAGCCCGGTTTTTACTGTATTTTCTAAGGAGTGTGTAAACCTGTCCAAGTAACTTATTTAAAGACATTTCCCTTTGTGCGCATTGGTTCCATCCCACCTTTTTCTAGGGAATTGGTGTGCCTGTTTTGGAGAGTAGCTGAAATCCACAGCTGGACATTCCAAACCAGTCCAACGAACTGTTTCCTTCTGGTGTGGCTTTGGTTTTGTCAGTAATTTTGAAATATATCTTTGAACAGTGGGATCTCTGAAACTAAACTATTAGATCTCTAGAACTGTAATTGTAAAAAGAACTTGCTTGTAGCTTTAACAAATGAGAAACTCCTCCCAAATAAAGCTTGTTTGGAAAAAAATAATAATAATAAAAAAATAAAATGAGGAATTTGAAGTTTAAATTGTTTAATGGTCTTTTTTCTCTTTATTTTTATTTATTAAAATATTTTTTAATTTTAAAGATGTGGGGTGCAATTCATGGTTAGGTATACAAATGTTGATTATGCAGGTACTCTTGTAAAGTCTTACTAATTTTAAATCCAAATAAATGGAATATTGTGATAATTCAGGGCGATGCTAACCTGTATTTGACTATTTCACTAACCATGCAAAACAGATTTACTATGCCAATTAATAAGTCAACAAGTTTTCAAAAATGTACTTAAGAGAATAAATAATTTTCAAGAACTTTCAAGTGTTTTAGAAAGGTACAATTAAATTTTGACAATGGAGACACTAATTGGTTTATTAATGATGTTGGTTGTTGTGCTAATAAAAAATATTCTTCTAAATGTAACATGATATCCTACATTACATCTTGGAAAAGGAAACTGTATTTAGTTAATAGTAATGTACCAAAATTGACTTCTTAGTTTTAGCAAATGTACCATGGTAATGTTAATATGCTAACATTAAAAAAAAAAATCTGGATAAGCATGTATGGGAACTCTCAGGACTGCTTTACAACTTTTCTGTATCTGTAAAATGATTCCCAAATTTTGAAAGTTTATTTTAAAATTTTTTGTACATTTATAAAGTGTGATTTCCAGGAAATCCTGGTGACAACAATAAAAGCTATTTGTTGAAAGATACTCTGTTGTCACAATGCCAAGTGCCCTATACATGTGTTCACAAGAACATTATGAAGTAGGTATGCTTCCTACTTTACACATAAGGAAACTGTGACTCAGAGTAATTTTTACTGAGTCACTTGCCCAAAGACATACAGACAATAACTGATAGAGTCAGGATGTGACAAGGTCTGTCTGTTCCCAAACCCTGTGCTCTCAGCAATTCCACAACTACACTGTCTTGCCTAGTTTCTCTCTGTAAAAAAGTGTTATCACTAATGCAGACTGGCATCCACCTTTCATCTGAATTGGTGAAAAACATGAACCCAATTATTTGCACGGCACCTTTAAATAGACCACGACCTTATTTTGAAAGTAACAAAGTTTAATAGAAGGTCAAGTCCTCCACCATTTCTGCTCTGTTAAATTGGGCCTTAGTTTCCAGAGAGGGGGAGAGCAGGGGTGGATCCCCCACCTTCCAAGGAGCTTGGAATGCTCTCAGACCTGAGCAACTGGCCCTCCTCTTGGCTCCTGTCTTTTGCCCATCACATATTCACCTTGGGATGTTAGGCCTGATGCCTAGGATTCTCCCAGAACTTTCCATTTGGGCTTTGGTCATAGATTGCTCACTCAGAAATGGAAAAGGTAGAATGCTACAACATGGTGCATGGTTCAGGATCAAGAAAACCAGCTCTGCATGCAGAAAGAGGACTGGCTCCCTTAGTTGGAGAGGTCCTAGAGTGCTCTCTGTCCCCAAGTATCACTCCTGCTGGTCCAGCAAGGTGCCTGCAATCACTTAACTCATGTTAAATGCAGCACAACGTTTGTCATGGGCACACACTCTGCTCACAGCTCCTTAAGGTTTTGCTCAAATACATCTATTGACAAATTCCTTGGGTCTCTGCAGCCCAGTTGAGGGTTTGACTTGGTTTAATTCATCATTCATTCATTTGTAAAGGTACAAAAATTACTCCCCAGCAGGGTTCCTACTTTTTTTCCCCCTCTTGACAACAAAATAAGATTGTATACTTATGAACAGTTTCTGCCCTCTGAGAAGGATTCTGTCTGCCAGACTTATGGTTCTCTGAGCTGTCTTGGGACAGAATCAGGAGAAGTGGGGAGAGGAGGAGGAGAAGGAGAGGGAATTAATTAGCAAAAAAGAGTAACTGGAGAAGATGAAGGGGGCAGTTTTAGTGAGAGAAGCACAAGAACAGCAGCAGAAGATGCGCGAAGTCCACGAGAATGAAGTGGGGCTTGAAGCAATATTCCTCTGCACCATATAATCCCTTCATGGTGTTCAGAAACTGCAGATAAAGGACCAAAAAGAATCTTCTTTGACTGTATTTGCCATAGTGCCCCAACCCCCTTCTCCCCCCACCAACCTCCATGCCACCCCTCCTGCCGGCTCTGATCTCTGTCCAGAACACTCCCCTGAGCTCTGCGGCTGAATCTTCATTGATCTTCCAACTGCCAAAGTCAATGAGCATTTTGAGTTCTTATCTAATGTCATCTCTCTGAAGTGTTTGTCCGTTGCCAACTCTCTATAGCCATGCCCCATGTACCACCAATAATCCTTCAAGCGCAAGGTTCCAGGTGCTTTCTACTTATCATTTATTCGATTCTCAAAACTGAGGGTAAGGTTTTATTTCCCACCTTACCCTCAGTTCAGGTTTTATTTCCCACCTTACCCTCAGTTTTGCTGAGGAGGAAACTGGCTCAGAGGAATCAGCAACTTATCTAAATTCTTAGAGCTAGAAAATAAACAGAACTAAGATTTAAGCCCAGGCTCATTTGAGTCTGAAACTCTCTTATTATTATTATTATTATTTTTTTTTTTTTTTTTGAGTTGGAGTCTCACTCTGTCGCCCAGACTGGAGTGCAGTGGCCGCTCCCGGCCACCACAACCTCGCCTGCTGGGCTCTGGCGATCCTTCCGCCTCAGCCTTCCAAGTAGCTGGAATTACAGGCATGCGCTACCACGCCCGACTGATTTTTTGATTTATTGTAGAGATGAGATCTCGCTGCCCAGGTGGGTCTCGAACCCGCGGGCTCAGGCAATCCACTCACCTCAGCCTCCCAAAGGCGCGGGATTACAGGCTGAGCCACCGAGCCCGGCTTATTATTATTATTTAATAAATCATTATTATGTATCTTATGCAATACTTTTATTACAATAATATAGTTACTAAATTATTATTCTTCATTAGTATTATGCCAGTAGCTTCAGCTTTCAGATTTCATGGATGAGAAAAAATTAAAAAACCATTTTGGGGCTCCACTATGGGATTGCCACATATGTGTGTATATGCGTGATTGTGTGTGTGTTGTCTCTAGGGCATTTAAAAAATGCCCGACTGTAGTATATCATCACTGTCATTTAGTTAAAAAGAAATTCTCCAAATGCACTGATAGGAAAGTATCTCCAGAATATACCGGGTTGCCAAGAAAATGTATACACACTTTAAGAGATGTTACCTATGTATTATTTTTAGTTTGCATAATCAGAAATATCTGGACGCTGATGGTAACCACTTCGAGCACTTCTTGTAATCGAAGAAGTCAAATGTGACTTGTATTCATCATTTGTTATTGTATATATTGAGTATTACAATTTTAATACAGATTTTTCCTTTCCTAAGATGTGTATACGTTTTTTTGGCACCCTCTGTGTTGTTAAGCAGGATGCTACCAGTTATATTAAAAATGAGAAGGCTGAGGCAGAAGGATCGCCAAAGCCCAGCAGGTCGAGGTCCGGTGGCCGGGAGCAGCCACTGCACTCCAGTCTGGGCGACAGAGTAAGACGCCTACTCAAAAAAATAAAAAAAATAAAAAAATGAGGCCGGGCTCGGTGGCTAAACCTGTAATCCCACACTTTGGGAGGCTGAGGTGAGTGAATTGCCTGAACCCTAGGTTCGAGACCCGCCTGGGTAACTTGGTGAGACCTCATCTCTACAATAAATCAAAAAATTAGCCAGGCGTGGTAGCACACGCCTGTAGTTCCGGCTACTTGGAAGGCTGAGGCGGAAGGATCGCCGGAACCCAGCAGGTCAAGGTTGCGGTGGCCAGGAGCAGCCACTGCACTCTAGTCTGGGCGACTGAGTGAGACTCCAACTCAAAAATAAATAAATAAATAAATAAATAAATAAATAAAAATGAGTTTCTGGTTGGGTGTGGTGGTTCATGCCTGTCCCGAGGAGGGTGGCTTGCTTGAACCCAGGAGTTTGAGACCGGCCTGGGTAGTGTCCAGTCTGGGAAACATAGCAAAATCTCATCTCCACAGAAAATTTAAAAAAAAATTAGCTGGGTATGGTGGCATGTGCCTATAGTCCTAGCTACTCAGGATGCTGAGGTGGAAGGGTTATCTGAGCCCAGGCGATTGAGGCTGCTGTGAGCTGTGATCATCTATGATCATGCCACTGCATTCCAGTCTGGGGAAAAGTAAGATCCTAACTAAAAAAAAAAAAAGCGTCTCCACAAACATATCTGCTTGTATATGCACAGAGCATTTCCTAAAGAAGAAGAAATCAGTAACAATTCTGCATTTGGGAACCAGAACTTCAGGGTAACAGGGAGACTTCCCATATAGTCAAGGCAGGAGGTTTTTGTGCGTTCTAAATGTTATACAAGGGGTATTATGTATTAACTAGTCAAAAAATAGATAAATTAGAAACAAATCTGTAAAAGAAAAAGCTATGTTAAGACCACAGGATATAGATAAAGTAATCACAAAATAATTTGAATAAATTGACTTTACTCTTAATTTTCTCTTTTTGACTCAGTGCGGATCTTGTCAGGGTCTGATTTTAGCTTGCAGGCTGACCCCAAGTTAGACCTGGTTCTCACTAACCAGCCCCTAGAAATGTATAGATATGGTATCCTAAAGTATTTCTGTGCCCACAAACAGGGACATTTCTTTTTGTGGTCCCTTCTAGGTGCCTAAAACTCAAAACAATTTTTCTAGCATTAGAGAATAAATAAAATAATTTGGTCTGGCTGAAGTCAATGACCCAAGATTAGGGGCCTGAGTTTGAGTAGTTTGCATCCTGATGCAAGTTCTTGAACTTGGCTATTCTTCAGAATCACCTGTGTAGTTAGCTAAAATAGCACCTTCCTAGAGACTGTGTTAAATTCTATGCTTTGAACAAGTGTCCTGGAGGGTTCTGAGACACCAGGGACCACTCTCTGAGAAATAAGAATAGCCCATTCTGTGTATCCTCATGGACTGAGGAGGATGACTAAGTTATAATACTAATCCTAGCATTTCCTGAAAGAAGAAAAAAATAGAGTCTCTCAGTTCAGTGATAGTCAAAAGTCAAACAGACCATTTCCCCTCCCCCGCCACGCCAGAGGTCAAACAGGATGTGTCTCAGATGGAGTCCACTGATGCAAACAGGATCTGGAGAGAAATAGCAAATTTTCCTTTTCACTCTGAACCTCACTCTGACCAGTTCCGGAAACATCCTGATTAGAGCATAATTGATTTGGACTCCTCAAGGAAAGCCGCCAGGCCTGCACTCGCCTTCCTGCACTGAGCAAGCTGTACAGTATCATCTGACCCTTTACTGCATTAAAAACAATATGATATGACATGTGCAGGTTTTCTAACAACATTTGCAAACTTAGTAAGATTATATGGTCAATAACTATGCCAACCATACTTTAGAGAAACAGCAGGACATTTCTATTCAGCCCCCAACGACAGCAAAGAAACTGGAGGCATTTTAGTTGCATAAATACTAACTCTTTAGCCACATAGGATTTGGGATCTTTGGCTGGTCAGGAAACGATCATGTATTACTTTCAAAGCAGAATCAGCTATTCCAGTTTAAACAAGGATTCTAAACAGTTTGCTTTTTTGTTTTTCTTCATAGCACACATCATAGAGTGACTATAATTCAAATTTATCAGGGATTGAAAAGACAAACCAAATAAACAAGAAAACCCATCATACCAGAAGGCTGGGAGGAAATGAATCGAGTCAGAGAAGAATTCCAGCAGGAACTTTTTTGTCAGCATGCTAGACTTCTTACTTTCAAGTAGTTGTTTCCTCTTTTTGCCCCAGTCTGTGTCAAGACCCCACTGAACTGCAAATGGGCCACCAGCCAACCATGTAATAACTGCTATTCTGAAGCATCTTTTAGATTGACTCCATACATTCTTCTGTCTTTATTTAGTGTTTCCCAAGATTAGGTCTTCATATAGAGAAGTGAGAATACCAATTATACTACACACATATTATCTGTGAATTTACAGGAAAGCATAGATATACCATCATAAACTATTCAGATGTGCGAAAAGCTCCTACCAGGATGTGGTGGCTCACACCTATGATCCTAGAACTATGGGAGGTTGAGGTGGAATGATTGCTTGAGCCTAGGAGTTTGAGACCAGCCTAGGCAACATAGTGAGACCTCGTTTCTATGAAAAAAAAAAAAAGATGTTTATTCCTTAGTTCCAAATGCCTTAATGTTGCTTGCTTTTCATTTCACTGTGTTCTATGTAGACCTGAAATTGTTACCTTTTATGATTAAGAAATCCCGGATCTTCTGTTAGATCCTTGTTTGGTTCTTTTTATGATATAAAATAAATGCATCTTTGACAACTTTCATTTAAACCTTTGTATTATGGAAAGATTTAAGCATCATATAGAAAAGTAGTAAGAATAACAGAATATTCTCCAAGCTCAAAATTATCAATTTATGGCAGTTCCCAGTCTCTATTCCCAGATTTTTTAGTACTATTATTTTGATTATATCATTTAATCTGCAAATGTTCACTATGTATCTCTAAAAAATAAAGATTCTTTAATCATGCTGAAAATTAACATTACTACTTTAATATCAACCAGTATCCAGTCATCTACTGATTTTTAAGCAGAAATCTTACAGAAAGCCGTGCTGAAGAAACTCTAGCAATTCCTGTATTGCTACAGGAACTGTGTGATCTCTGTCCCCTAAACCCTCCCGAAGGCAGAGAGGCTTAAGAATCAGATGCACGAAAGTTCTTTCAAGGACTTGAGACTGAACTCATATGTCAAAACCTCCCGGGCTGCGGAGACCGGGTTGGATTCTCCAGCACTGTTGACTTTGGTTTGGATGTTTATCCATTCATTTTTCAGACCTCCAGTCGCTTGTTTATCTTGGCCATCCCTTTCCAGCCTGAGACTTCCCACACTCTGCCATCTGGCACCCTCTCTGGTTTCATTCCCACAGCCCCAGCTCTGAGCAAAAACCTCAGCGTAAACTCAGATCCACCAAAAGGTCTCAAGTGCTGGGTCCATGCCTCTGTACTCAAGTACTCCTGTGGGAGAGAATGGGGTAAAAAAGAATTTTTGGACGGGATCATCAAGGTTTATTTCCCAAAGAGCACAACTCTATTGTCAATCAATAGACAGATCAATAGTCAATAAATATCCCAGTTCCCTGGTGAATGTTATCTTCTTGTGATAAGCTTAGAAACGAGGTGCAGTGACAGATATCAAGTGTCAGAACTATACTTGGTGCTTATTTATTTTTTAAAAATTATCATGCCACTGAATACTCAACTTGTGTCCTTAGACCTGTAAATTGCTCTAGTCAGGATAGGAAATTTTGTAGCTGTGAGAACTTAAAGTTTATTTAGATTATCAGAGCGTTTTGATAGCAATGAAAATTTTGAGTTAATCCCAAGCAAGTTGAAGCAGCTAGGTAAGTTTACTTACCATGTCCTGAAAAAGTCTTTCTACTTTCTTGCTGTCTGGTGATTCTCTCCTGATTTGTCATACTTACCAGTCCTTGAATGCTCTACTGACCACTCAGGTCAAAGAGCTCCCCTCTCTAAGTTCCACAAGAATGATACCATTTCTACCACAACATCTAACATTTCTAGAGAATTTGCCATATGCTGAGTACCATGCCACACTCTTAGTGCATTACCTCATTTAATCTTTATCACAGCTCTAGGAGAAAAGAGCTACTAGCATCGTTGTTTTATAAATGAAGAGAATAAGAAGAGATTAGGTAAATACCCAAGGTTATGGGGACAGTAAATGACAGTGCTGGGCTATGTATCTCAGAGTGCCTCCCCTCGATCTTGAAGCTACATGCTATATTAAAAAAAATCATATCCTGGCTGGGGGTGGTGGCTCATCCCTGTAATCCCAGCACTTTGAGAGAATGAGGTGGGAGGATCCCTTGAGGCCAGGAGTTGGAGACCCCTGTCTCTACATATTTAATTTAATTTAAAAAATAATATTCTATCTTGCATTGTCAATGAATGTTTATATATATGTTTTTGTACCTCCTCTTGACATAGTAGATATAAAATATTTAGCACAGTGTCTGGCAAATAAATGGTGCTAGATCCTGTGCTTGATAAATGTTAGTCACTATTGTTGTTATCAGTAATTATTTACAGTGTGGCACAGGAGTCTCACCTCTGTGCTGAATGCTGTTGCAGATGTAGAAGCGTGAGAGTCCAGCCTTACTGCCACTAGATTTAGCACATACAAATATGGGATACAATACTTGAGACATGCTTATGCTAACAAGTTTTTTGCTGTTTACCTGGGATTCAAATTTAACTGGGCATCCTGTATTTTATCTGGCAACCCGAGTCGAGGATCTTAACAGCAATCAAGAGAGATGAGCACAGCACTATCAAGCAAGAAAAATGTTCCCTGCTAAGCCATATGGTGCTGATTAGCAGTGTTGCAGGAGTTCTGAGAAAGGAGGGCACAATGTGAACTGGGCAACCAGGGAGGGTTTCACAGAGGAGATGGGGCTTCCCAATCAGGCCGAATGGGGATTTTAAAGATTTCTAGGCTACAGAAAGGGTTAATGAGAACAGCAATAGACCAAATGACTTCTAATTGTGCTTATTATGAAAATACATTCAGCCGGGCTCGGTGGCTCAGCCTGTAATCCCGTGCCTTGGGAGGCTGAAGTGAGTGGATTGCCTGAGCCTGCGGGTTCGAGACCCGCCTGGGCAACTTGGTGAGACCTCATCTCTACGATAAATCAAAAATTAGCTGGGTGTGGTAGTGCGA
>NW_007249724.1:198074-219666 GCF_000164805.1 Carlito syrichta | reverse complement strand
CGGGGAGTGGCCCACTGCACTCCCAGTCTGGGTGACAGAGTGAGACTCCAACTCAAAAAAAAAAAAAAGAAAAAAGAAAATACATTCACAGGAACAGAGCAGGAAGAAAGGGATGATACCCCTCTAAGTTGGTTTTGAAAGTACATAAGACAATAAGCTGTCCATAACATTAACCCAGTTGGCTCAAGCAACACAGTTCCTGCAAGGCTAGAGGTTTCTGTGTACCTGGTCTCTTGTTAGAGGAAGAGAAATAAGTACAGTTATAATTTCTGAAGCCCACGAGGCCCCAGAGAGAAGCCGTTGAGGTGTGCTGAGAAATAGCACAAAGTCTAACTTCGTTGGAGAAAAGAAAGTGGAGCGTAACTACTGTCAATCTTCTCATGTGGAGATGGGAGGTCAGAGAGATCAGCATGATGGGCACTGCATGGGTGCCTTTAGATGTCAGACACTCTAAATACATGATATAATTTAATTCTCATAATATCCCTACTTTATATAGTTATTCTTGTTTTGTAAAAGTGGAAACAGAGGTCCAGAGAGTTTGGTTCATTTACTGTAGGTCACCCAGCTAGCAAGTGGCAGAGCCAGGGTTCAAATTGAGGTCTGTTAGTTTTCCAGTCCTCTTCCTTTTCTCCTTCACCACCCTGATATGAGTCAGTTTCCCCCATTCCTCTTTAAAGAAACACACTTGTTGTCCTCTGCTTAAGGGACAAGGACAATGTTCTCACCCAGGTGACAGATTACTTCTATTTCAGATTGGTAACTGGGTTACTCCTGGATACTCAGTCCTTCCTTCCAATAATGGAGCATATCGTGGAGCCTTCACTTCCATCTTCTTGTCCTTGGGAGGATAAATTCTCGCCGGGTTCACTCTTTCAGATTTGTTAGGCATCTTTTGCTGGACAGCTAGGCCAGTCCTTAGCACCACCAAAGCCCCCTCAGAGGCCTCATTCTAGGTTAGTGACTCCAGAGGCCCCATTTCCCCCAGGCCTTCTATATTTGGTGTCTCCACAAAGAAAGGAGGGGTATAAAAAGTGCATCAAATTAAAGGAATTTTCCAGGTGCAAGGAACAAAATTCAGGCAGGTTACAGGTCAAGGCAGACTAGCCACTAGCTTTTGCAGAAGTCTGGAAGGAGCACACTTATGACACAGAGTAGAGAGAAAGACACTTAAAACTGTGAAGAGCAAAATGTTGAAACTGAAGGGCTATGAAAACAATCTATCTAATTTATTGGAACATGTTTTCTAGCAGCTTTGGGTTAGAGCTGTGATTGCCTCCTGCAGGCATTTGTGACCTCATCCTTGCTCCCCCACCCTCCCCAACTGTAACTATAGGGTTTTCCCTTTATAACCTAACATGTGGTTTGCAGCAGGAAGTGCGAAATCCCAGGAATGAGTACAGGCTCAGGTTTCAGGCCCTAGAAAGACTCAGGTGAGTTACAAGGAATGGCCTTTGTTTCATATAAAAACAGAGTTGAAAAAAAGTGACCCCTTGGTTTGGAATGAGGTAATTAATTCTCCAGAAACTCCCACCAGTTTCCTGGGCAACAAAATCAATGTGTTGTTGCTAGAGAAACTGGGACTGACAAATCGGTTAAAATGACAAATTTTCTTTCTTTTTTTAAAAAACTGAGATTTCTTCCCTTACCAACCCAAATATACAACAAAACAATTCCAAACAACACACACACACACACACACACACACACACACACACACACACCCCTAACTCTTCCACTTCATCCTTTGACCCACTCTCACTCTTTAAAAAAAATTTAAGTTTGGAGCTATGTAACTATTATTATGTTTGAGATGAGAAGAAAAAGGTGGATCAAATCCCATGCATAATTATACATAGAACAAGATAGATTTTGGATATTTTTAAGGCCAAATATTCTCATTGTAAGTGGGGTTATGGTAGGGTCAGCATTCAGAATTCCTGGGGGTGCCAGGGGGAGGAAACCAGTACGAACTTTAGTTTATCATGAAGCATTGAGGAGGAATAATAATAAAAAAGCCGGACTCGGTGGCTCAGCCTGTAATCCCGTACTTTGGGAGGCTGAGGTGAGTGGACTGTCTGAGCCCGCGGGTTCGAGACCCACCTGGGCAACTTGGCGAGACCTCATCTCTACAATAAATCAAAAAATTAGCCAGGTGTGGTAGCACGCGCCTGTAGTTCCAGCTACTTGGAAGGCTGAGGAGGAAGAATCGCCAGAGCCCAGCAGGTCGAGGCTGCAGTGGCCAGGAGTGGCCACTGCACTCTAGTCTGGGCGACAGAGTGAGACTCCAACTCAAAAAAAAAAACCAAAAAAACAAAAAATGAGAATAATAATGGTACCTACCTCATGGGGTTGCTGTGAAGATTCAATGAGTTGGTTCCTTTAAAATGCTCAGAACATACCTTTGCACATAACAAGAGCTCAGTTAGTTATTGTTATTGTTCACTGTATACTACTCAAATTGATAAAAACTTGTTCCATTGAAGTATGAAGGTTTTCCTGGTTGTCATTCTGCTGGGGGTTAAAAAACAGCACAGTAACATCCACACATTGCAAACTATGATTTTAGAGAGATAAAAGCAGGGCAACTTGGGAGGATGGTAACAGATCATTTCTTCCTGCCTTTATTTCTGGGTGATTTTTTTCAAGTACACACTGGCTCCCACAGAAAAGTGCCAGGCTTCTCTAGTAACTGCTCTGTTGTGGGAAGAGTTTTTGCATTCATGATGCTCTAGTGGATTATTTTTGCCAAGTTTTTTTGTTGCTCTAAGCACTTCCTGGAGCCACCCCAGCCATAGGAGGATTCTGACCTCAGAGGGATGCCAGGCAGGGTTTGATGCAAACAATCCATGCTGTGCAAGGGCCAGATGGGTTCCACACAGCAAACACTGTTATTTCATTCACAAAAAGTCAAAAACAAGCTGATTTCGCCATTTTAGGCCTAAAGAACAGAAAAGTGAACAGCCCTATCCTGATATGCAGGCCTATCTTGCTGTAACTCAGTTTTGCAAATAGATGAACATAGGTGCAAATGAGAATTCCCAAAGTAATTGCTGGCTAGATGTAGATGGCTCAGCAAGAAAACCCACAAGGGCAAGGCTCCAAGTCCACATATGTTTTCCAGTCTCTTGGAAACTTTTGCCTTTTGTTGTTGTCCTTAGCCTTATGTTATCCCTCGTTTCCTCCTGAAGAAATAGATATTTGGATGATTAGAATGTGATCTAGCTAGCAAAAATTTAAAGGCACATAGTTGTTTTTATACCCAACCAAGTTTGATTAAGAAAGAACCTATGTGGGAGTTCGTACATTGGGGCTTAGGATGTCTAGATGGAGAGTTTGAAAAAACACAGGACTGGGGTTTAGGAGACCTAAGTCCTCACCTTTGTTTTGGGTGACCCAGGTATCACTTTTCACCATTGTCAAGTTCTTAGATTTCTTATCTGTGGAGTGCTTTCTATCCCTAAAATCCCTTTGAGTAAGGAATGTTGTAAACATCTGGTTCTGTTAGGCATCTTTAAACACTCTGTGATGGTTAATTTTATGTGTCTACTGTCTAGGATATGGTGCTCAGTTGTTTGGTCAGACACTCGTCTAGATGTTTCTGTGAAGGTATTTTGCAGATGCAGTTAATATTTACAATGAATTGATTTTGAGTAAAGCAGATTCCCCTCCACAATGTGTGTGAGCCTCGTCCAGTCAGTTGAAGGCCTTAAAAGTAATGGCTGAGGTTTCCTGGAGAAGTAGAAATTCTGCCTCAAGACTAGAAACATAGAAATCTCGCCTGTGTTGAAATCCTCCAACCTTTACACTCAAGCTTGCAATACCAGCTCTCATTTGAATGTCCAGTCTGCTAGCGTGCCCTATAGATTTCAAACTTTCCAGTCCCCACAACTGCATGAGCCAATTAAAAAAAAAAAAAAACAACTCTCTTTTTTTTCTCTCTACTAGAACATTTTCCCTGACTCATGTTGCACATGACTTCCCTCCCTGACCTCAGCTCTGGCTAATTTTTCTGCACTTGTCCCACCCTTCAACTTTACATTTCTAGCTTCAACCTTGTGCTTTTCTCCTACATGACCATGATTTAAACTTACCTTTTTGGCTCTGTCTAGTGTTTATTTTCCTGAATAAAATTTCCTCTGATCTGTCGCCAACCATAAACCTCACAGACTGACCCAGGGGGACCTGGGCAGGTATGACTGAGTACTATCACTACTGTCCACATGCTCATGGCCTCCAGGGCTTCTGCCTTTCTATACTTCAGTGGCTTACAGCTTTCTTGTCTTACATACTTCAGCTCAGAAACCACATTCTTTACACAGTGTTCCCACACTTCTACAAAGGGTTAAAAAATAGCAGGGCTCATGTCCATCTCCTGGGAGTTGAATTTCTCATTCATGTCACAGGAGACACGTGGTTACAAGAGGATGTATTTGTTAATTACAAGGGAGTGTGCAAATTATGATTATAAAGGAGTGTGTATAATCACCTTTCATTTATTTGCAAGGGTGATTTTTTTTTTTACAGAATAGTGGTGTGTGTGTATAGTTATTTCACAGCAAATGTTTGCAAAGCTCTTGGAGATCCATGGAAAGAGGCTGCTTGGCCAATGTTAAGAATTATTAGAAATACAGGCTTTGCTGTTGTTGTCCCTACTCTAGAGGACCCTTATCATATGACAAGTGCTTGCCTTTATAAGAGGCACCTCACAGGAATTCTAAGGCATATTATGACTTCAATGCATTGCCTGTCTGTCAAAGTCTAAAGGGCCCTATGCATGGTCTCTCAGTCTGCAGTGTGTTTAAGACATTTAGGTGTTTTCCTCTTCCTTGTACTCTAGTGGAACCAGGCTGAGCTCGTGTTATATAATACCGCCAGCTCACTCTGTAATGAGCAACTTCTAAGGTGGAGGCAGCAGGGGGAACAAAGCCACCTGGCCTTTGCCAACCCCTCCGTGCTCTGCCAGTGCACCTGCAGAGAGTTTGGAGGGCTTGGCCTGGAAGCGAGACTGCGTATTATGTTTCATTGTGTGAGATGACACAGTGCCTTTCCAGGACAGGCCAGACTGAAAAAAATCTGCCTTTGTTTCTTGGCCAAGTTTTATCCAAAGTCTCCCAGGACTTAGGATCATTAAGCAGCTGCCTCATTGAACCCCTACCTTTCACTCTCACCTCACCTGCTTTGAGAAATTTGATCGATTAGCAGAGACATGAAATATTCATAGGGAGCTCCCTTTGATCAGTGTCTCAAGAGCTTGCGGGGCTAAATTGGAGAAGTGTCACATGTTGGTTTTACCTCAGTAGCACTTATCCATGGTCCATGTGTGACCCATTGGTGTGCTAAATCAGACTGAGGTTTCATCACTATGCCTTAGGTATAAAACAAATATCATTCTCTCTTCCTTTACCTGCCAATACTAGACTGGGAGAGGTTATCAATTAAGGCTCTTATTTTGGGACAGAAACCCCAATTCAATTTGGTTTAAGTGAAGAAAGAAATGTATTGAGCCAACTAACTAAAAAGCCCAAGGCTAGGCTGGCTTCAGGAGTGACTGGCTTCATGGCTCAAATGAGGTCATCAGGACTTGGTTTCTCTCCATCTCTGGGCTCTGCCTTCTGTTGGATTGGCTTCATTTTCAGCCTCCATGTGGTGGCCCCCAGTAGTTCCAGACTCCCCCTTGTGGTGGCAAGATGGTAGCAATGGTTCCAGCCTCTGTAGCATAAAGCAGTAAACATTTTTTTCTATAAAGTTGCCAGGTAGGAAATATTTTAGATTTGTGGACTATGTAATTTATGTTGCAACTACTCAACCCTGCCATTATAGTGTGAAAGCATCTACAGATGATACATAAATGAATGAACATGGCTGTGTTCCAATAAAACTTTATTTACAAAAAACGGGTTGGATTCAGTCTATAGGCTGTAGTTTGCCAACCCCCATAACTATAGAGTTATTGTTGGCAAAAGACTGCTAAGCCAAGGGTAAATCTTCTGGCTTTCCTTGTAATTGAGTATGGCCATATGACTGAGTTTTCACCAACGCAACATGAGTGGAAGCAATGTGGACCATTTTTAGGCCAAAACTTTTAACAAAGAAGTATGTCCTTCACACTCTTTACCTTCTGCATCTGAATGCAGATGATGATAAAAGTTTTAGAAGTGGCAAAGTAACAACATAAAGGAGTCTAAATTACTTTGTGGAGGAGAGCCACTTAATGACCAGGAACAACTACCCGAGGCAGCTCTGTGCTAGGAAATACATTTCTATTGTGTTCGAGTCATTACACATTTTGGTTTTATTTTCAACAGCAGTTTATCTACCTTAAGTAGTACAGAAATCGGTGTCCGAGTGTTAACGTATGAAATAATCAAAATATGAGTCACTTAGTAGTTGTGCAATGGGAGGCAAGAAAACAGACTAGGCTGCAAAAGTGGTGAAGCCCATGTTATGCAGTGGCAAAATATTTCTTAAAACTATTGCAGGCAATCATTTGGAAGGCCATCCAAGTATCTGTTGAGTGTGCCACTCTAGGAGGAAGTCATTATATAGACACAGAATGTTAGTGTGTGTCAGGGTTGAGGTCTTTGCTGCTTAAAAGAAATTATTACTAGAAAAGTATAATCCCTGTTAATAATTGTTTAATTTATAAGCAGAAACAAAAGAGAATAAAGAGAGCCCTCAAATCTGGAAAAACCTATCTGCTGGACCGCAAACTGAAAATAAGACTGAATCAGAAACAAAAAAGCACAAACAAAGACAAACCAAAAGAAAACTCACCCACCCCCAAAAAAACTTTGAAAGGAGAAAAGCTCATTAATTCTCTGTTAAATGTAGCCCCTCAATAGTGCCTGCAGTGTTGCCTTTCCACACAAACCTATTGTTCAGATGACCTCCAGGTAACTGCCGTTACACTGAGAGAAAGCGATGGAGACAGGGAAGCAAATAATTTTCAGAACTAGGTCTGGTAAAGAACTTTGGGTGTGGTTACTGGCACTTGGAATTTATTGGAAGCAAATAAATGAGAAGCATTCTGTTTTTTGAAGGACTTATATTACCAAAGGAATCACGAGCTTGGATAATTTTTGATTGGTTAGACCTTGCTCTTGGTCCTAAATTTGTATGAGCAAGAATTGAGTTATGTTAAATAAGATTTATAGGAGGCTATTGGTTTGGATTGAGCTCTTGGATTGAAACAAAGCAAAATGGAGTCACTAAAGTTTCATGTCACCAAACCGAAACTAAGTTGTTTATCTGACCTTTCAAGAAATCAGGAGAGAGATGGATAGTAGACAAATCTCCAAATGGTTCAGTTTTAGCCAGCATGATAAGGAAGTCCCTCTGCTTAATCTTTACAAGAAATGTAACTTTGGGAAGTCCAGCTCACTTTTTTGTTTTCTGTTTCTGCTTCCTCAGCCCTTTTCTGCCTATAAAACCAATCTCCTCTGTTCAGTTTATCAGAACACTAATTCTATTTTATGGGATAAAGCACAACTCGATTCTAAAATCACAAATAAAGCCAATTAAGATCTGTAAACTAAATTTGTTGCAATTTTGTCTTTTGACAGCTATAAAAGGTATACAGTTTTCAGAGAGGATACTCCAGAAGTGACCAAAAAGGACCATGGACAAGGAAGGCTATCAGAGAGGACAGAGTAAGGGGCTCTAAAGAAAAATAGACAAGAAATTGTTCCCAAAGAGCAGGTTAGGGGAGTAAGCAAGGAACTGACCTTCCCTGTCAGGCAGAGGGTCTTCACAATGCTGACTCAGCAAGATTTCCTTATGCTATTAACCAAGGACTATGTTCTCGCCTCTCCCTTGTTTTTTGTGAATGGGAGTCTTATTGCAGTTATCAAGTACTGGTTCCAGCATTGTATAGTGACTGTGTGTTAGAAGGACAGATAACTGGCCTTTTAGTCAATAAACTGCTGGACCACAGTGAACCACATACAGACCTGATTGAGAGGATATTGAGTCCTCAGGTGTCCTGGACTTTGAGGTGGATATACTGACTGAATGAGACCTTGAGGAGGCATGATTGTAGTCTCCATGAAAAAGAAGGGTGCAAATGGACAGTTGGTGTCCAGAAGAGTGGGCTGCAATTAGACAGACAGCTGTTTACCAAAAGTCCTTTTCCTTTTCTTCCTGAGCACAGCTCATCCATGCTTCCCTGGCTGTACAAGCAGTGAGGGGTGGCTGCATGATGGAATTGTAACCAACAGAATGTGAGTGTGCCATTCCAGATCAAGAAGTTGATGTGTCTCCTTCTTGCTCTCTTTACCCTCTTGAAGGAAGACTACAGACAATGATGGGGTCTGAGGCTGTAGGGGATAGTGCAGCTAGAAGGAGTCTGGGATTCTGAATCACTACGTGTGGAGAACTGTCTTTAGGTGAATGCTGGGTGAATGAAAAATAAACTACTGTTTTTGAGCAGTTATAAAACTTCATATACTTGTGGCTACAACTTAGTCTACTTAATTAATATAAGAAGTAACGTGATCTCTCTCTATATGTTATCTGCTTAACCCCTTTCTCTGTCTGCAGACTTGTTCCTACTCTGTAACCCAGTGCTAGCCTGAGCTTCCCTTTCCCTAGAGGTCTCGATGAAATTGGAATGAACCTCCAATTCCTTATCCTGTGGGCATCCAAAGCCTTTGTCAAGATGTCTCTGAATTCTCAATAGAACTTCTGTTCTTACAGATTCTGTTCTCTCTTGAAGTCTTCCGCTCATGTGGTTTCTGCTCTGTTTCACCTTTTTTTTTGAGTTAATATACATACACACATACTTTTCACTCACACAATAATTTATGAGTATAAAATGTTGTAATGAGAAGTTGGTGAGGAAGACATGGAGGAAGAGCTTACACCCACAGTAGTGCAAAACCTCAAATGAAACATTGCCACTCTAAGTCACCCACCTCAGGTGAGTGCTCTCGACTTGTCCCAACTTGTCTCCCAAGTTTTCACTCTTCTCTCTCTTTATTTTTATTTTTCCCCTTTACTTATACTAAGAGCCAGACAAAAGCCCTTGGGTACTATGAACAGACTCAAGAGTTGGCATCCTGGGAAAGTTAGTGAGTGGGTGTCTTTTAAAGCCAATGTTTGAAGGGGAAGCAGAACTCTGTCTGGGGTATGTGGGTAGGGGGAAAAGCAAAGCAGAAGGGACCACACTTAGCCTCTACTCTGTCTTCCTGAGCAATTCAGCTCTGGCCCTAATATGCACAACTCATCGAGTAACATAAAAGAACTGTGTTTAGCTCAACTCACCCTTTTTATATCTATCTATCTATCTATCTATCTATCTATCTATCTATCTATCTATCTATCTATCTATTTATTGAGCTGGTGGTGTAATCCTGTCACCCAGACTACAGTGTGATGGCATGAACATTACTCACCACAGCCTTGACTTCCTGGGCTCAGGCAATCTTTCTGCCTTAGCCTCCTGCATAGCTGGGACTGCAGGCATTTACTACCACACCTGGCTAATTTTTTTTGTATTTCATTTTTATTTCTGTAAGAGTCAAGGTCTAGCTATGTTGCCTAGGCTGGCCTCAAACCCCTGGGCTTAAGCAGTCCTCCCGCTTCAGCCTCCCAAAGTGCTGGCATAACAGGTATGAGCCACTGGGGCAGGCTCTCAACTCACCCTTTTAGAAGTTGTTGTTTTAAAATCAACTACCTATTTTTATGCAATCATGTCCTTGGGGGCTCACTCCAATCACAAGTGATTTATCAAAGTATTTGTTGCAAATGTACCCTTCTCTTTCTGAGAAATTTTGGTAACCTAAACCTTTCCATTTTCTTCACACGTTTCATGACATTTGTACGACCCTAATGAGGTTTCACTATGGCTTATGGATTGGCATTCCAGGCATTAGTCTATCAGTTCCCTTCTAATACAGAATTGCTCAACTCTTTCCCTACAATTTAGGAGGAAAACCAAGAAAATGTCTTTTTATATCTTCAGCAGAATGGTTTTCCTTCCCCTATGATGTCTTGGCACCAACTTATGTTTGTTATTGAAGGATTCCCTAAGTAGTTTATTGTGGTACTTTCCCCAAAGATAATTTTTTATACCTATAATGAATTTTGATTATAGCTGTTAATATCATAAGAGTGTTTCCTACCTTATTTAACATATACTTGACAGAACATGATCATTTTCACCCTTAAACTATATTAACTTTCAGCTCCAGCAGGGTTGTCATGTACATCTGTACAGGTTGTACGCTAAACAACTCTTGGGGCTTCTTTTTCACTATAATCTATGTGATTGGTAATCTCTAAAGCTGCATAGTCCACAACCTGTACAGCTATATGTTATAAGGACCACCCACCATCCATCTATCATCTCAATGACCTAATTCCAGATTCCTGGGAGAAAACATTTGGTGATCCATTTTGGGTTAGTTTTTCACTCCTTTTACATGGGATATGCTTAGATTGGAAACATCATGTTGTACACACATTTATCCAGAACCTTACTCCTTTGGAGGAACCCATACTGGGGAGTGAGAAACAGCTCATAGAGAAGGGGTTATATGAGAAGGGTAGACATGCTGAAACAAGATATTGCCAAGGACCAGTGATAGAAAAAATGGATAGTCAAGGGATGCATAGAAATATCATCAAGGTGATGTTTTTCAAACTGTAAGCCATGACCCTCTAATGGGCTGTGCAATCAATTTAGTGAGTGACACTTTGAAAAAACATAAAATAAAAGAGATTAGAAAATATAAGACTGCAAGTCACCTAGTAAAAGTAAACTAGTATGTAAAGTGTGGATTGTGGTGCAAAATGATAAAAACGAAAAACAAACAAACAAAAAAAAATCCAGACCAAAGTGCAAACCAAACAGTGTCCCTTACTCTGTCAGCCCACAGGTTCCATGCAGGCACCCTGGGAGCATTCGTCTGAAAGGGTGTCTTTGGACCTTCCCTCTCCAACTGTTCCTGTTATCTTACCTGATCTTCTTTGCTGAAACTTTGTTTTGAGTCTTATTCTTGCCTCCTGTCATCCCCAGGTCTCAGACTTTCTTCTTTTCAACTCCATGCCTAGGCCCACCTAGGGAAAGTCCAGCCTGGTTGGATTCCCCAAAATCCCAGGAAGGGAAAGTTGAAAAAATGACAACAGTGTGAGTTGCCATGTCCAGCCTTCTCTTGCCCCACTTCCCAGCAGATGGAACCCCACTTTGGTTCCTCAGCCCACCTTTACCTTGGCATTTAATTGGTCAGAGTCTCCAACCTACAGGAGTAGGGCCTAAAGTTAGTTATGCTCATCTGAGTCCAGTGTCCCAATGGCATGGAGTACGTCTCAGGGTCTTGCTTCCTGAACCTTGACCTGTGGCTAACTGAGGCTAATTGAAACAACTGGGATGCTGCTTAAATGTTATGGCTTGTACTTTCTATCCTGGGGTTCTGCATGTAAGCCAAGTTGACCTGGGGACCAGAAAATGTCCCTAACATCTCCCTCTTCCTATTGGCAGGAAGGTCCTTTGTCTGAATGAACTGATTACCCACAGAACAACACTACCGCCTGCCTGTCTTTCAGGGCCCCTCCCACATGCTCCCCACAGAGACCACTTAAAAGCCAACTTGGGACAACAGCTTTCTGCATCAGGCTTGTGTGCAGGACCACCCTCTGACTACTTCTCCCACCTGGGGATTTCTTCTCTGGAGCTCTGGGAATACAATCTCTGATTTCCTATACCTGCTTCCTGTTCTTTAATTTTGGTGACTAGTTTGGATGTCCATCTCTGCAACTGTGCCTTAACTCTATTACTTGCTCTCTCTTTTGACCTGACCAAACATTAGAAGGATACCTACAACTCCTACCAATTATTCTCCCCAAATAGGGCAGCCAGATTTAACAAATAAGAGTACAAGTCATCCTATTCAATTGAAATTTCGTATAAGCAACAAATAATATTTGCATGTCGCATGCTATATTTAGGACAAACTTCTACTAGAAAATTATTCATTGTTTATCTGAAATTCAAATCTAACTGCATATTCTGTATTTTATCTGCAAACTCTCCCCCTACAGTTCCTTGCTGAGGGAATGGTCTTAAGCTCTTCTTTACACATGAGTAGTTGGTCATGCTCTGTACCACAGGACCCAGCCCCTGCCCCATTCCCAAGGTCATAACTGTTTGGATCAGCAGTGAGCACTTGACCCAAGGGCAGCTGGCATATAGATCAACCCACTGGTACAAAAGTTTTGCTCAAGAGGGAAAGAGTGATTAAGTGATCCAATCAGATATTCCCTCTCAGGAGTTTGAACTCAATAAGAGGAAGTGAGAGAAATCAGTTGGTAGGAGGAATGGAAGCCAAAAGATACAGAGAGAATGAATCAGTAAGTAGAATTCATGAAGTAGTGGAAGCCCTGAACAAGCAGCACTGAGGAGAGGGGAGGAGAGTAGAAAGGAGTTACTCAAGAGCAATTGGAACAGTCTAAGTAGAAGGAGAGAGGAAGGAAACCACTAGTCATGGTAATGGTAGGTTGCCAGAGACAGTGAGCACCAATTCTGAGAGTCCATGAGATACCATGCTGATTTGAGCTGCAACCTTCTAGTTCCCAAACTAAGAACCAGACTTCCTAAAACCCATCTAGGCCACACTTCTTTTTCTTTCTGTGCAGTCTGGTGGTTTAGTTTGGTTCACACAAGAAGCCTGTCTACTTGGCTGACCTTCTTTCTCATTTATATTTCTATCCATCCAATGAATTTTTATAATTTATGGTACAGAGTCAGCCTAACCCAGAAAGGAAACACTCTTAGCCCTGAATATGCTCTTTTGTACCCTCATCCGGGGGAAGGGGATTTACCTCCACCCTCACTTCTTACTGCCATGTAAAGCTCCAGATACTGTTATCTGCTGGAACCAACCTGGAACTTCAGACCCTATACCTTGTGGTACTGTCTGCCCCTCTGAAATCTTGGTTGTGGCATCTTCCCATCCCCACTGACCTAGTACCAAGCACAGTCTGGCATGTGTCTGGAGACCAATGACTGATGCTCTGATGTTCTCCATCTCTTTTGGATTGGTTGTGGTATAGAGGAATTAGAAGTCCCGAATGTGAGTTCTGGCTCTGCAACCTCAAATCCTCCAAGCCTTTTCTTCTCTATAACATGAGGGTGGTGTTATCTACCTGTGAGACCTGTTGTGATGCTTAAAATAGCAGATGTGCGAAAGTCTCTGTATAATAAGTCTTGAAAAAGCTTTCCTACATCTGAGAATAAGGAAGCTGCATTTTATGAGGGTGGCACTTTATAAGAACTCATATAAGTAGAAAACAAACACATCTCATGATACAAGATTCCTCCTGGCAAAGAATGGCAACTGTTTATGTTGGCCAGATGGTAGAATAAACAGAGCTTACAGTTCGCTGGGCTTTTAGCTAGAAAATGTTACAATTTTGGACACATTTTCAATTTTAGATTACTTGCATTATTTTTGAAATTTCTAAAAATAAATCTTTGCCATTACCTTTATTTTAAACTCTTTTAAATGCACCCAGATAAAATTTGCTTAAAATGCCCCTGTCTTGAACTCTGTGACTTGAGAGGGAAGATGAAAAATGCACTTTGTGATGCAAAATGGATGATTCTTTATGGTCCTGCACAGCTTCATGTTCCAGCATCACATTAGACTCTGTATCTGCTCAGTATTCACTCTGGAATTTTTTAAATGTCATAACAGTGTGTTTTCGAAATAATATGGTCATGCACCCCCCCCCAAGTGTATAATATTGTCAGGATGTTTTATCTGGTGCCATATATCTTGCACATGACGAATCCATTTCCCCAAACAAACCATCACATATGTCCACACTGCCTATAAATTTTGAATCCTAACATCTACACTATTACCTTCTAACATTTGGGTTGGCCTGAGTTGGGTAAAATTGGGTGATATTTTTAAGGAATTAGAGGATGTCACTCTTTTCTTCCTGACGGATCCCCTCTGGAGAAAGTAATGTCAGCAACATGCAAGACTTAACCCTGCTGGAGAAAGCCCCAGATACACTCCCCAGGGTACCAGGAGATTAAGCAGGCAGATCTGTAAGTATCCCCACCTCTGGGGGTGATAACAAGGTCACCCTGTACTTAGGTTTGGCTTTATAAGAATACATCTGGCATCAATAGAGTTTCTTTCCAAAGTGCTTTCCTATTTATGATCTCATTTTACCCTTACAGGGGAGGAAAGGAAGCTGGTTAGGACAAGCAAACTTGAGTTTCCCCTTCTCTGTGGCTGCACAAGCCATTTCACCTTCCTCAGATTCAGTCTTTTCATCTGTAAAACGGCATCATAATTGCTACTGGTCGCTTAAGTTTGTGTAAGTATAATGTTCCTGTGAGTTGGGCCAGGAAGTACTTGAGGAAATACAAGAAGCTGTAGACAAACACTATGATGATAAAAGTCACTTAAATACTCTGGAAGTTGTAGAGCTGGAAGGAAACTAAGAAATACACAGTAAAGAGTTTTTCAGACCTTATCTTGTGAAGACACACAGATGAATCATGGCATGACAGGGCATACTACTTTTCGGGCTCAGATTTTTGGTTTCTCACTTGGAGAGACACCTAAATTGTAAGCCAAATGCCATTGCTGGCATTGGCTCTTTCTCTGCCCTACTTTCACTCAAGGAAGCATGTCAGAATGCAGGTGAGAGAGGTTGTTATAAAGGTAACCTTGATTTTACTCTAATTTATTTTCAAAAGTGCTAGCATTCTTATATGGAATGTATCCTTCATCCAAACTGATTTAAGCAACAGTTAAAATTTATTGACTTGTGAAATAAAAGAATATCCAGAAGTAGATGCTTCAGTCATGGCTATATCCAGGGGCTCAAATAGCTTCAACAGGACTTAAAACTATTTATTCATCTCTAGGTTCTGCTTTTCTTTGCATTGACATTGTCAGACAGAGTCCTTTCATGAGTGATAAATGGCTGACGGCAGGCTTATCTTCAAAGCTTAGCAGTCTCTGTCAAAAGAGAGTTTTCTTTTCCCAATAGTTTCAGTGTCAGGTTTTAAGATTAAGACCCACTGGGCTGACTTGGAATCACTGTTCCCTGTCCCTGAATTAGTTACTGTATTCAGGGAAATGGGATGTGTTTATTGGCTAGGACTATGTCCTTTCTCTCTCTCTCTCTTTCTCTCCAAGATGGGGGACTGGGGGATGGAGCTAGGGTCAGCCTCATTTGAACTGAGGGAGGCATGGATATTCCCCAAAGGAAAACTGAGGGGCTATTACTAGAAAATGGGAGAACGGAAACTGAGTGGGCAAAACCAACAGACAGACATACAGTAAACATGAAACTTGGAAAATTATTAGTAAGAAATTACTCATAATACATGTTCTACACAGGGTTGTGATCTCCCGGTGTGTTAGGACAATATGGTGAAAACTAACTCATCTAACTCAATCCATTCATCTTAAAGATTTTATTGTCATTTGATAAGTTTGTTTTGGGCATAATGACTTGAAGTTTTGTTTGCGATTTTGACACCTCATGAGAGGTCTTCTCAGTGTTAGGAGCCAGCCTAAGGGCTCTTCTCACAAGTTTCCCAAGAGAGAAATTGTGCCTCCAAAGGTGAAGAGGCCTGCTTTATAAACATAGCACCCATGCTTCTTGCAGTGGAAAGCAAAACTTAAAATACTTAATACTTTGGTTTTCCAACTTTTTCGTGACTCCAGAGGTGGTAGAAGGAGTTGCAATTCTTATCATCTGCGTTTAGAGACAGGAAAATTGAAATGGAGAGAGAATGGGCTCATGTGTAGGCAGTCCAAGGACCATGCCTGGTACCACATTCCTCAGGCAGTGTGACTAGCTACTTCCGTGGTGTGATTAGAGGCACTTCGCAAGGCTTACTAATACTGTAAACCTCTAAAATAAGCCGTCTCTGCCACAAAAGTGCTTCTTAATGAGATGTGTGTAGTTTAATGGGATCAAGGCATTAGATTATCTGGAGGACAATGTATAATTAATGCACTTTGGGGAGTCAGTTCAATTTAACAAATAGTTATTGAGGACCTACTACTAGTTGTATCATTAAGAGTATTTTTTTGTTCCAAGTAAAGACACACCTTGGAGATATTGTGGGTTTGGTGTCAGACCACTGCAATAAAGTGACTATCGATATAAAGCGAGTCATATAAAGTTTTTGGTTTCCCAGCGCATATAAAAGTAATGTTTATATTATACTGTAGTTTATTGAGTGTGCAATAGCATTATGTCTAAAAAAACCCCACAATGTACATACCTTAATTTTAAAATACTTTATTGCTAAAAATTGCTGACACCGAGACACAAAAGTAAGCATAGGCTGTTGGAAAAACAGAACTGATAGACTTGCTCGACACAGGGTTGCCGAAAATCTTCGATTTATAAAAGACTCAATATCTGCAAAGTGCAATAAAATGAAATGCAATAAAATGAGGTATGCCTATAATAGAAAACCCAATTCCAACAATCTTAAAATATAAAAAAAAGTATTGACAATTCCAGTGTTAAGGAGTTTTTCAGGTGAGGCTTTATCCAGAAGTTCAATTATGTTGTCAAAGACCCAGCTTTTTTCTCTTTATTCTCAGACTTTTGAGGGGTCTGCTTCATCCTAAGACTGGTGGCCTTATGATCACAGGGTGGCTGCCAAAGTGTTCTGAAGGTTACATTCTTTCTCATTTATACCTAGAATGAGAATAGTTATCTAAGAAGTTTACAAGGTTAAGATAGCTCTTTCCTAGGTTCAACTGGGCCATGTACTGCCTATTCTTGAACCATGCTTGGTGGCCAAGGACCATGCCTGGTACCGCATTCCTCAGAGTCATGTGGGCTGTGGAAGGGAGGGGGCTTTTTTGTATGGAGTCCATGCACTGTTAACAAGAGGAAGATAAATAAATGCAAAAATGCATCTCATTAGAAGCTAGAATTTTGTTAATAAGTAGAATTGTACTGAATATTTGTAAAACATAACAAAGGGAATCAAGTCTCAAGGGAAAAAGAGAAAATAATTTTAATTTGGGGTATTTTGAGTTTGAAGAGTGTGTAGAATATTTGGACAATGCTGTTGGAGGGCAAGTTAGAAATAAGGAGTCAGCCAGGCTCGGTGGCTCAGCCTGTAATCCCGTGCCTTTGGGAGGCTGAGGTGAGTGGATTGCCTGATCCGCCTGGGCAGGCGAGACCTCATCTCTACAATAAATCAAAAATTAGCCGGGCGTGGTAGCGCGCGCCTGTAATTCCGGCTACTCAGAAGGCTGAGGCGGAGGATCGCCGGAGCCCGGCAGGTCAAGGCTGCGGTGGCCAGGAACGGCCACTGCACTCCAGTCTGGGCGACAGAGTGAGACTCCAACTCTAAAAAAAAAAAAAAAGAAAAAAGAAATAAGGAGCCAGACTTCTGAGTCCTGGTTTGTGTTGGAGTTGTTGATATGGTGGTTAAAGTCATGACAGTTGAGGCGAGCAGGCACAGGGCAAGCACTCAGGGAAGGGCAGGGAGATAAGAAGGAGCCTTGGCACTTAAAAGGTGGGAAAAGGAAGGGGGACCAAGAGCACCAGAAAAGTGAGAACACTGTTTCAAGAAGGCCTAGGGAGAAGGGGCAGTTCAAGAAGGAGGGAGGGTCATCTCAGACCAGGTAAGATGAGATCTTAGTGGTGTCTGTTCAGTTTAGCAACAGGTAGGTCATTGGTGGTTTCTGCAGAGGGATGCCAAATGGTGGAGAAGGGGTCAGTGAGACAAGAGTGGAAAGTGATGTGGCTGGGGCACTGACAGGGGACTTCATCATGCAGAGCCTGTCTTTTAAGGTCAAGAGGCAAAGGAAGAGAGAGCAGAACTCGAGATAAAGGAGCAGGCTCTCCTTTTATTGAAAGGGCATTGAGGAGGTTAAATACTTTTTGTATCAGCCCACTTGACCAAATCAGGATTGAGATGGGGGCTGGGATCTGCTTTAGATTGTAGACCACAGCATATAGACCCCAGATATCTTCTTCTCCTAGACCAAATAAGGACTGATGTCATCTCCAGTGCCCATCTGCAATGTACTCAGGTATCCAGATACTTTCCTGCCCTTCCTGTCCACTCTGAGCCAGCCCAAGGACATCTTTCAGTGGAAACTTGGGCACCTTGTGTGATAGTAGGTATCTCCATTGCTCTTCATCTCTCACCTCACCCTGAAGGAAGGTGCTAGGGCCCCTTCAAACTCTATGTGAGGACCTTTCAGATTGCCTAATGTGTAAACAACTTGGCACAATGTCCAACCTTCCCAAACACTCTCCCTTTCATTTCTATCTTCATCTTGCAACTTGACCTCCACCTGTTTTGAAATCCCTGTTTGACCTTTGAGAAGGTCTGGGTCTTGTGAAAATCTGATGAATATTCTTGAATAGGTCTTAGCCCTTTTATGTCTTCTGTTTTCTTGTCTCAGAGGACCTATTGCTCCCTTTCCTTTCAACCTATTGCTGATAGTGTCCTGTCCCTCACTGACTGTCCCCATGGAAAACACCCTAGACTGGTGGGCAGAGCCTAAGGACAAGCTGCGGTGTCAGGGCCCATGTCAAAGTTTCCCTCACCCAGCTTCTCCTTTTTCCACCTCTGCTTTTCCTCATTACTTCAGAGAGAAAAATCCCAAAGAGGATGGTGTTTCTGGGGCTTGGCAAAGGGAGGGGAGAGTTAACGGGTTCTCAGGAATGCAACTGTCAATGCCTCTAATTAGCACCCCAGGTGCCCCTGCTCCCTCTGGCCTATTGCTTTGTAATCATCTCTGTGCACTCTGCCTCAGACATGTATTCTGGCACTGAGAGCCACTTCGGAGGTGCAGAAGGATTCCAGGAAATGGCAGGAAGGCCTCCGAGGAGTTTAAGTAAGTACTTGGCCAGGGCTAAAGTCTGCCTTCATCTGGGCCCTAGTGCTGACTTTTCTATCAGGGGAGTTATTAACTTCTTCCTGGGAATCTACATTCCATCCCACACCCAATAGTGAAGTATTAGCTACTTAGGCTTTCAAGTGCTCTAGGCCTTGTATTCTACTTCTGCCTACTCTGAGCCAGCAAATGATTTTAGCAGAAGTTCATGAAGACTGACCTCCTCTGTGCTCAGTGCTGTGAACCAATAATATGGACTCACAAGTAGATTTTTCCTATTTTTAACTCCCTTCTTATCTTATGCTAGTGCTCCAGCTCCAAAGATAAGACTTATGCAAGTAAAATAAGTAGAGAACCAATCAACTTTGTGTTCGATTCTTAAAGAATATAATCATGGCTCTACAGGGAGTCAGTATAATCTAAAGTTGTAGTGTCCAATATGGTAGCCACTAGCCATATGCAGTTATTTAAATGTAAGTTAAGTAAAATTAAATGAAACTAAAAATTCAGTTTCTCAGTCATATTAGCCATAGTAGGTGCTCATCAGCCATATGTGTTGTAGTGGCCGCCATATTGGACAGTGCAGAATTAATTATATTCTCACTATGCAGAAAGTTCAGTTGGATGGTGTTGACCTATGGTAATAGAGGCCAACTTCAGAGTATAGGTGGCTCCACCAGGACCTAGAAGAATAGCAAAATTAGATAAGAGAGGAGGGGAAGAGTCTCCAGGTTGGAGAAACCATGTTCAGAGGTTGGAATGAAATTGGTATAGTGCGCCAATACTCAGGAGGAGAGGACTAGCTGAAGTAGAGCATTCCTTTTGAGGAACCATGACAGCCATCATCACTCTGATAATAACAGGCACAAGGAATGTAACAGAAAAGCCCAAACTGCTTCTCTAAATTCTCAACTGAAATTGAGATTTATGGGATTCCCATAATCCCACCCTTTCATATTTACTCTATACTATTGAGAGAACTCTGGTTAAACTTTGGGCTTCCAATCTTGGGGGAATGGTGGTTTGGCATCCTAATTCTGGTTACCTGCTCTATTTGAAGACATTGCTGGGGATGCACTAGGATGGGGACCTGGTCCTGTGACCTCTGACCACCCCTCTCCCCAAGCTGGCTCTGAGCTTTGCCAACTGAGCAATGATGAAAAGCCCAGAAGTCAACTCACTTGAGTTCAAGTACTGGCTCTTGTACTTACCAGCAAAGTGCCCATAGGCAAGTAATTTAACTCCTCCAAATCTCAGTTTACCCATCTGCAAAATGGCGATGATAATAATGCTAACCTCACAGGGTAGTTATGAGGGTTTAATGGAATAACTTTTGCAAAGGACTTGCCATAGTTCATGGCAAAAAGACTGTAATCTGTTATTCCTTATCATACTAAAGTTGTTTACAGGTTCACCGCTGTCATTGTATCTGCTTTCCTCTTAATTTAAACATTTTGAACTGCAATTGAATCCATCAATTTTGTTCTTTAATAGTTTGTCTTCTTTGTGTCTTTTGTAAGACAGATTCCCCACTCCAAGATCTTAAAGATAGTCTGCTGTATTTTCTTCTAAAACTATTTTTAATTGAAGTATAATATACTTACAGAAAAAAGCACACATAATAAGAGCATAGCTCCATGAATTTTTACAAGGTCAATACATTCATGTAACCAGACCCACATCAAGAAAGTGCATCATCAGAAGCTGAGAAGCCCCATTTGAGTCTCTTTTAGTCACAACCTACCTGGTCAGGGTAAACACCAACCTGACTTCTAATGTAACCAATTAGTTTTTGAACTTTATTAAAGGTGGAGACAAACAGCATATACTTAGCAGTCTGAGTCCTGTTTGTGAGAGTCATTCATGTTGTGCATGTAGGCACAGTTTATTCATTCTTATGGCTTCATACTATTCAACTGTGTGGATAGACCACAATTTATGTATCCATTCTCCAGTTTTAGATGTTTGGGTAGCTTCCGATGTTTGGCTATAATGAATAGTGCTGCAATTGTATGTACCTTTTGGTGAATATATGTATGTATTCCTGTTGCGTGTGCAGACCTAGGAGAAGGTCATTCCACAG
This sequence comes from Carlito syrichta, assembly GCF_000164805.1. Classification (NCBI taxonomy): domain Eukaryota; kingdom Metazoa; phylum Chordata; class Mammalia; order Primates; family Tarsiidae; genus Carlito; species Carlito syrichta. The sequence goes on along the minus strand of NW_007249724.1, from coordinate 198,729 downwards.
TTTATATTAGAGTCTCCAAATGTAGGAGCAGGAAGAGGGGTTGGGGCACATGTGGTCTTCCCAGGTCATGCAGCTCACATTGGTAGAACTGGCTCTCCTAAGAGCCAGGACCCCAATTTGTCCTACTGTTTTTTTGAGTGGTCATTTGGATCCTCTTTTCTTCAAGCTCTGTATCAGTGTTCTCCTTCTTACCCCCTCCAATCCCTCAAACCTAGGAGCTTGGTTGCAGTTTTTAGTTGGAAGGAAACAAGTCTTGAGTATTATGGCCTGTGTATGCTATCTATACATTCATTCTTGTATTAAATGAAAGTGAGCATTCACCATGTATTGAGAACTGTGTGAAACCCTAAGAACATAGTAGGGAACAAGATTGGAACAGCTCCTGCTATCATGGAGCTTGCAGTTATGGAATGGATATGGCATGGATGACCCTTAACGTGGCTGGGAGAGCAGAGAAGGCATCTTAATGGAAAAGACATTTTACCCGAATCTTAATGATGAATATAAATTAGCCAGGTAAAGGATGTACTGGGGCAAAGGTGTGTGTGTGTGGTGATGGTGTGGGGTTTACTCTGAGGGAACTGGATGTGCAAAAGTCCTGAGGCACAAAGGAAGGTAGTGCTGGAGCCCAGAGAGGCTACATGAATGAATTGGA
>NW_007249724.1:183005-197956 GCF_000164805.1 Carlito syrichta | reverse complement strand
TTCCAAGTAGCTGGAACTACAGGCGCGCGCTACCATGCCCGGCTAATTTTTGATTTATTGTAGAGATGAGGTCTCGCCAAGTTGCCCAGGTGGGTCTCGAACCTGCAGGCTCAGGCAATCCACTCATGTCAGCCTCCCAAGGCACGGGATTACAGGCTGAGCCACCGAGCCCGACTGGTTTTTAGATTTTTAAAGACTTTGCATTTTCTTTTATTGTGTATATTTAAGTGTACAACATTATGCTCTGATATATTTACATATAGTGAGACAGTTACTATAGTCAAGCAAGTTAACACACCCATGATCTCACATATTATTGAATTTTTTAAAAAAAGTGTCATTTATTTATTTATTTAATGATAAAGATGTGGGGTACAATTCAGGATTAGGTATACAAACATTGATTATGTAGGTTCCCTTGTTGAGGAGGTATGCCCCTTCCTCCCTGAGCAGTTTCCCTCAACTGCCAATCCCACCCCCTCTACCCTGACAGTTTCCCATTACTGCCAAATGCTTTCTTTCTTTTTTTTTTGAGTTGGAGTCTCACTCTGTCACCCAGACTGGAGTGCAGTGGCTGCTTCCAGCCACCGCAGCCTCGACCTGTGGGATCCAGCGAGCCTTCTGCCTCAGCCTTCCAAGTAGCCAGAATTACAGGCATGTGCTACCACGCCCTGCTGATTTTTTGATTTATTGTAGAGATGAGGTCTTGTCAAGTTGCCCAGGCGGGTCTCGAACCCACGGGTTCAGGCAATTCACTCACCTCAGCCTCCCAAAAGCGCAGGATTACAGGCTGAGCCACCGAGCCGGCTACGCTTTCTTATAGTATTCTAATTGTTCAAGATCTGCGTATGAGTGAGAACATATGTTCTTTGTTTCTGTGATAGATCACTGAGTATGATCTACTCCAAATCCATCCAAGTTGCTGCGAAGTCCATATATTTGTCCTTCTTTATGCACAATATTTCATTGTGTATATGTGCCTCATTTTCTTTATCCAGTCCAGCTTTGACGGGCAACATGGTTGGTTCCGTTTTTTTGCTATTGTGAATAGAGCTGCAACAAACATACATGTGCTGGTATCGTTTTTGTAAAATGATTTGAGTTCCTCCGGGTATATTTCCAATAGGGGAATTACTGGGTCATATGAAAGGTCAATTTCCAGTTCTTTCAGAAATCGCAACACTGTCATCCAAAGAGGTTGCACTAGTTTGTATTCCCACCAGCAGTGTAGAAGCATTCCTTTTCCCCACATCCTCGCCAGCATCTGTTGCTGTTTGTTTTATTAATGATGGCCATTCTTACTGGTGTGAGGTGGTATCTTAATGTGGTTTTGATTTGCATTTCTCTGATGATGAGTGAGGCTGAGCACTTTTTCATATGTCTGTTGGCTGCCCATATATCTTCTTCTGAGAAGTGTCTATTCACGTCTTTTGCCCATTTTTTAAAGGGGTTGTTTGTTTTTTTCCTTTCGGCACCTTTGAGTTCCTTGTTAGGCCTTTGTCAGATATACAGTTAGCAAATATTTTTTCCCATTCAGTGGGCTGTCTCCCTGTTCTCTTGATGGTTTCTTTTGCTTCGCAGAAGCTCATTAGTTTGATAAGGTCCCACTTGTCTATCTTATTTCTTAAGGTATTGGCCTTTAGGGTTTTGAATAGGGATTGGCTGCCAATTCCAATTTCCATAAGGGTGTCTCCTGCATTTTCTAAGATTCTTATAGTTTGAGGTTTTACGATTAGGTCTTTGATCCATTTAATTTTTGTGTATGGTGATAGGTAGGGGTCCTGTTTCAATCTTCTGCATGTGGTCAGCCAGTTTTCCCAGCACCATTTATTGAATAGGTTCTCTTCTCCCCAGTGGTTGTTGTTGGAGGCTTTGTCAAAGATGAGTTGGTTGAGGAATTGAGGCTTTGCTTCTGGAATCTCTATCATGATTTGTTGGTCTATGTACTTGTTCTTGTACCAATACCAGGGTGTTTTGATTACTGTAGCCTTACTGTAAAGTTTGAAGTCTGGAAGTGTGATACCTCCTGCTTTGTTTCTTTTGCTAAGGATTGTTTTGGCTATTTGTGGTCATTTATGTTTCCATATGAATTTCTGTATTGTCATTTCCAGGTCTGAGAAGAATGATGTTGGTAGCTTATTGGGTATTGCATTGAATCTGTAGATTGCCTTTGGTAGGATGGACATTTTAACAATGTTGATTCTTCCTATCCATGAGCATGGCATATTTTTCCATTTATTTGTGTCTTCTTGGATTTCTTTGAGCAGCGTTTTATAGTTCTCATTGTAAAGGTCTTTCACTTCTCTGGTTAGGAAGATGCTGAGGTATTTCATTTTTTGTGTGTGTGGCTATTGTGAATGGGATTGTGCTTTTTATTTGGGTCTCTGCCTGCTTGTTGTTGTTGTATAGGAATGCAACTGTCATTTGCACATGGAATTTTTTTTTTGTAGTAAGAGCACCTAAAATCTATTCTCTTAGTAAATGTCCAGTATGCAACGTATTATAATTATAATCCCCATGTTGTACATTCATCTCTAAACTTATTTTCCAACACATCTGAAACTTTATCCTCTTTGCCCTTTTCTCCTCATTTCCTCCCCCAACCAGTCACCATTTAATTTTCTGTTTCTATGTAAACAACTTTTTCTTTTTTCCCTAGATTCCACAAATAAATGAGAAATCATGCAGTATTTTTCTCTCTGTGTCTAGCTTATTTTATTTAGCAGGTTCATCCATGTTAATGCAAATAGGAGGATCTCCTCCTTTTTAAAGACTGAATAACATTCCGTTATACAACTTCTTTACGCATTCATCCATCGGCAGATGCATAGGTTGCTTTCATATCTTAAGCCTTTTTGCCTAGAAGCTGGTGATCATGGTGTACAATATAAGAATTTTAATCTATGACTTTTTTCAAAATTTTTTCTTCCTTTCTTTACACTCATGATTCCAATCCCACCTAACTTCAAAGAAAGGAAGGAAGACCTGGTTGGTGATGAAGTCATATAATTGCAGCTTTCTGTTTTGCTGTCTTTGCATTTAATAGTAGCTCCTTCTTTGCTTGAAGCTGCTGGAAGTTCTCTTTGTGCCAAAGAACTGGAGGAAGCCATGGGGACAGGCTGTTTTCACAGCTGTGCTGAACTCCAACCCCAGAGCTGTCCATCCCCCTACTCATACACTCAGTGGCTCTGGCAAAGAGGAAAAGATGTAAATCCCACATGCCTTCTGAGCTCATTTGTCTCTGAGCCTCACCCAGGGGCCTCTTAAAGTTCTGACTATTAAGGAGGGAGCCAAAAGTGCAGGAAAGGTGACTCTTTAGCATAACAGTAAGGCCTACCCCATGGGCAAATCTACTCTGGTGTCTGCAGGTGTGCCTTGCTTCACACAATAAGGGCATTGACAAACCCTAGACTGATGGGACCACACGCTGGCCAGGGCCATCACCTTCTCATGTGGAGGTGGGAACTGCTTTTCTCATAAGTTTAGTGAACTAGATGGTCTCCAAAATCTCCTCCAATTTTGACAGTCTATGATTTTATGAAGATGTATAGATATCAGATTTTTAGACTGCACTGTGGGAGCTCACCAGGAATAATAGAGCCAACGTTTATTGTGTTCCTTCTGTGCTCCAGGCAGTGCAAAGTACTTTGCTTGGGTTCTTTCATTTAATCTTCAGAAGAGTCTTCAGAGTCAGGTATCCTTTCTCCCACTTTACAGAGGAGGCTTAGATAGTGAGTTACCCAAGATCTCACAGCTAGTAAGGAACAGGACAGGCATTCAGGCTTGGATCTATTTGATGCCAAGGCTTGTGGTATTAAATACCTGTGGTAAGGTAAATTTCCTTTTAGTATCTGTGACCCAATTGTAGGTTGAGCTTTGGTCACCTCCAAGGACTGAGAGCTTTTGAAAAAACAAAAAATGGGCGGTATGCTTTTTACATTCAACACATGAACCCAGAGATACCAGCTGACAAAGGACTTCAGTCTGTGGAGTGTTTTGCTCCACAGGATTGTTGGTCTGGGATGCACCGAGGCCAGTAGGTTACCATGGCACATGCCACCGCTTAGCAATTGACTAGAAGAGGTAATGTGCTACATAGCAGAGCTAACTCGATGGCAACTTATGGAAACAGGTAAGGCCCAGCTCCTTACACTCAGGGATGTGAAGAGCTTCAATTCATAAGACTGCATGCTGTTGCTAGACCTTCCTTTGTGGGGACTTATGCTCTGGTAGCAACATGCTGTCTTTATTTCTGTTTGTAATCCGTGGAGGTCTTCTAACATCTGCTGTTTGTTTTGTGAACTTAGGTCAAAGGGAGGCCCTGCGGAGGCCCCATGGCCTCCTGCTCACTTTACTGCTCCTCTGATAAACCCTGAATATCTGTGAAGATTTCAGTTGCCCACTAGTATCTGGCAAGTCTCTCTCTTTTTTTAGCCAGAACCAACACCTCACATATGTTTCAATTATCTTAAGTAAGGGCCCCCAATTCAAATAGTTTCAGGAACTGGGCAGGTAGTGTGAAGGGCGAAGCCTCCTGAATGGGCCCTGGGCAGTACAGTGACTTGAGATGCCCTTTTTTTCAACTGAGACAGCTCCTAAAGTAAAGGAAGCAAGTTACCTATGGGTGGAGGGTTCAGAGCCTGGCTCACAGGGCAAGTTTCTAAATGCCTATGGCTACAAGAAAAATCATAGTCTTGCTAAACTGTCTTACAACAGGAGCGCTCAGGATCTCTCCTAACTTTGATTTACAACCCAGACTATAACTCTGATTGGACAGAAGGTCAGCCTTACAAACATTCTCTTCTGATAAGCAACTGCAGATCTTGTGCCAGTTTCAGCCAGCTTATAGAGGCTATGCACAAACTGTCTTTCACCTTTTGGTGTAAAGAGTCAAATTCCACCTCATTTTAATGCTAAAACCCTGCCCCAAAGTGAACATGGTACGCATGTTACATATATGCTTGCCCATTGTGCATGTGATTGGCTCCCCTTATAAATATGTATGCTTTTCCCCCAACCTTGCTGAATATGTATGACTCTATTGTATAATCCAGGTCCTGTGAGGCATAAAAACTCAAACCTGCCCTTCCCCTCTTCAAAGAGAGAGGACTTCAGTCCTCTGCCAGAGACTATTTCTTACTGGTTTGCAAACTGATATCACTAATAAAGTTCTCCTTTCTGCTTTGTAGCTATGCTGGTGGTCTTTTGGATGATGGTATTATTCAACTGTAGTTTGTTTGTTGCAAAACTTTAGCAGGAACCATGGGTCCAATGTTAACAGATTTTTGAGGGTGAAATCTCTTCATTTTTATGAGTTGGCAACTATTCTTAAATCTTAAAATACCATGTAAGGTAAGCTGAATTAGCCCATGGTACCCGGATTCATCTAATTCTTACTTTGTTGGGTACATGAATGCAGCCCTTGCTCTTGAAATTATAATTGCCTCAGTGTTTGCTAAGTACAGCTGGCTGAGAGACTGAATAGTGAGCTGATAAGTGGGACAGTGGGGAATCAGAAGACCTGGGTTTCAGTCTTGTTTTCTAATAAGCAGCTGTGCGGCCTTGCTTACATTAATTTTTTGGTCTCATTTGAGCAACTTCATCTATAAAATGAAGGCATTGGTGAAGGGATCCTTAAGGTTTCTTCTAGTTTCAAAATTCCAATTCTATGTCTTCATTTAAATAATCAAATTACTCGATTGATTGATCGATTGAGTCAGGATCTCATTATGTTGCTCAGTCTGGAGTGCAGCGGCACCATCATGACTCACCATAGCCTCAAACTCCTGGGCTCAAGCAGTCCTACAACCTCAGCCTCCCAAGTAGCTGTGACTACAGTCACGCACCACCATACCTGGCTAATGTTTTTATTTTTTGCAGAGATGAGGTCTCCCTATGTTGCCCAGGCTGGAAATTGCTTTATTTTGTTTGTATCTAAAATATATAGACTAGCTGCTTAGAAACTTGCGTTTAAGATGTACCATAGAAACAAATCTGATTTACAAGTGTAAAGGGACCTTTGAAATGATATTTTTCCAATGGATTCTCCTAAAAGGAAAGAGTAAGTAAGAGCTCGTTCTAAAATTAAACACCACTTTTTCCCAGTGGTAAAAGCCATTAGGAATTCCATTTGAAATCTAGAGAGAGCTGATGGAAAAAAAGAAAGACAAATATATTAATTAAGAATAATTAGCATAGGCAATGATGTGGAGAAAGGGAACTTTTATCCACTACTGGTGGGAATGTAAATTGGTGCATTCAACATAGAGTTGCCATATGACCCAGAAATTCCACTCCTAGGAATATATCCCAAAGCCCAAAAATCTATATTTGTAAACAAATTTACGCACAAATGTTATGCATTATGAGGGAGGACCCCAAATCCCAGAATTATCTTTTTTGGAGGGTGGGCCCCTTGTAGTACACTTGGAATTTGTTCCTTCAGATCAAACGGTCAATCAAAGTTTTCATCTGGCAGTTTTGAGAAGCTTGTGTCACAATTTGCAGAAGAAACATCCAGAGTTGTGGCAAATAGGTCACTGGTTCTTCCACCATGACAATACACCTACCCATACTGCACTGAGTGGTCAGCAGTTTTTGATCCCAAATGGCGTGACCCCCATGTCCCACCCTCCGTATTCAACCCATCTCACTCCGAGTGATTTTTTTTTCTTTCCTTGGATTAAAAAAGTCCTCAAAGGGAAATGCTTTGCTGATGTGGAACAGGTGAAACAAAAAATGGCAGAAGCACTCAAAGGCATCAAAATTGACAAGTTCAAAAACTGTTTTGAGCAGTGGAAAAAGCATCTTTATAGAGGTATTGCATCAAATGGAGAGTACTTTGAAGGTGACCGAAGTTTAAACATATAAGAATAAATGCACATTTTTAATAAATTCTGTTTTTTTGGGTCCCCTCATATTCATAATAGTCAAATTTGAAACAACCCAAAGATCCATTTGAATGGGTAAATAAGATGTGATACAGTCATTCAATAGACTATTATTCTGTAGTAAAAGGAATAAAGTATTGATAGATGCTGCATCATGGATGAATCTTGAGAACACTATAATAAATGAAAAAGGCTAGTTACAAAGGATGACATGTTGTAGGATTTCGTTTATTTGAAATGCTTGGAAGAGGTGGCTCTATAGAGATAGAAAGCAGATTTATGGCTGCCTGTGGCTGAGGAGGATGGGGGAATGAAGAATAATGCTAAAGGATATGAAGTTTTTTGTTAGAGTGATAAAAATGTCTCAAAATTGACTGTGGTGATGGTTGCAGAACTCTGTAACTATACTGAAAAACCACCAAATTGGACACTTTGAATGAACGAATTTTATGATGTGTGAACTATATGTCAATAAAGATATTTAAGAAAGGATAAATAAGAATAAAAAGAATATTTACATGAAAGAGTGAATGAATAAAAAGTTAAACACAGGTTAATGAGAAATAGGGGGAAAGAATGTTATATAGCTAATATGTCATTTTAGAATCACTCATTTTTATTTTGAGAAGGGGCTGCTTTTAGCAGGCAAATTGTGATCAGGGAAAGGGATGATTAACAATAAAAAATGGTGATTTTCATTCTTGGATGTGATCCTAAGCACTAAATTGTTTTTCTGAGTATTTTTATGCATTGTTTTGAAGCTCAGGCAGCCAGTTACTCTGCTTTTCGTCTCCATTTGTTTGAGCTTGGCAGGTTTGATGCATTATGGCAAGGGACACTCATGACATCAGCATCAACAGGGCTGCCAAAATTCTGGGGGCTCTGCCAAGCCCCATGAGTTGCCCCGTGCCTTGCAAAATCCAAACTGCAAAACAGGAAGAGTGGAGGACTTGCTAGTTAAGTTTGGGGGATTCTATGTTTAAGTGCCAAGGGTGAAAATATTCTGGCAAGAAGTAGTTATTTTAACTCAATTGTAAGGGCAATTCAGTGAAATTGAAATCCAGGCCATGCTTTGTCAAATTCTCCAGGAGGAGGAGTCACAAATTCAGATATCATCAGGGGTCTGGCAGGTAAAGTAGGAGGGCCTTGGGGGTCAAATGGAGGACTCTCCCATTTCATGGGGGCACCTCTCCTCTGTTCATGCAGCTTGTTGCTGTATAGAAGGAAGGACCAGTATTGCCAAACCAATCTTCTAACTTTTCAAAAGAGGCCAAAGACATGGGTTTTTAAATAGTGAAATCTTCCTTTTTAAATGTTGCCATCCAATAAGAATTTTAAAATAAATGCAACAACCCACAGAATGAGAGAAAATACTTGCTAATCATATATATGACAAGGGATTTGTATCCAGGATATATAAGGAATGATTATAACTCAATAATAAAAACCATATAACCTAATTTTAAAATTGGAAAAAACCTGACTAGACATTTCTCCAACAAAGATATACAGATGGCCAATAAGCACATGAAAAGATGCTCAACATCATTAGCATCAGGCAAGCGGAAGTCAAAACCACAATGAGATACTACTTTATATTCACCAGGATTGCTAGAATTTTCTAAAAAAAGATAACAAGTATGAGTGAGGATTTGGAGAAATTGGAATCTTCTTACAGTACTTTGTGGGAATGTAAAGTGGTGTAGCCCTTTGGCACAGTGCAGCAGTTCCTTAAAAGATTAAACATAGAACAAGATAAATGAAAACACATGTCCACACAAAAACTTGCTCATGAATGACCATAGGAAGATTATTCACAGTATCCAAAAAGTAGAAATAACCCAAATTTTGTTCACCAACCGATGCATGGATAAACAAAATAATATTCCATACAATAAAGTATTAATTGGCATTTTGCAATAAAAAGGAATCAAGTACTTATACATGCTGTAACACGAATAAATCTTGAAAATACTATGCTAGGTGAACGAAGCCAGTCACAAAAGACCAGATATTATATGACATCATTTTTATTTATTTATTTATTTATTTTTTGAGTTGGAGTCTCACTCTGTAGCCCAGACTGGAGTGCAGTGGCCGCTCCCGGCCACCGCAGCCTCGACCTGCTGGGCTCCAGCGATCCTTCCGCCTCAGCCTTCCGAGTAGCCGGAATTACAGGCACGTGCTACCACGCCCAGCTGATTTTTTGATTTATTGTAGAGATGAGGTCTCGCTGCCCAGGCGGGTCTCGAACCCGCGGGCTCAGGCAATCCACTCACCTCAGCCTCCCAAAGGCACGGGATTACAGGCTGAGCCACCGAGTCCGGCATGACATCATTTATATGAATGGTCTAGAAGAGGCAAATCTACAGAGACAGAAAATAGATTAGTAGTTTCCTAGGGTGAGGAGGATTGGGGGTAATGGGGAGTGGTTGATAAAGGGTATGAATCCTTTCTGGGGTGATAAATATGTTCTAAAATCATGGTGATGGTTGCTCACTTCTGTGACTATAAATCATTGAATTGCATACTTAAATTGGCTTATTATATGACATATAAATTATATCCCAATAAAGCTGTTACAAAAAAAGAATACAGTGAGGGTTACACAAAATCCATTTGCCAAGCTGCCAACTTCAACCCTCTACCTGAGATTTGATTATTGCATGGTAAGTCTGGAAGGCATCTGTCAAGCCCAATACTTTAGGAAACCAGAGAAATGGGTGCTCTGCCTGTTCTCAAATCCCACACTTATTTAGTGGTAGAACCAGGGTCATAGCTTGTCTCTTGACCTTGATCACTATCTAGGCCATGTTGCCTCTCTTCAAAGCCTAGTTTTCAAGGCAAAGTCAAAAAGGGATTGTGAGAAGTCAACATCATGAATAGCTAGATACACTCTCTTCTCTTTTCCCCAGTTTGCAAAGGTTCTTGAGAAGGGGATGGTAAAAAGGAATACTCCTTAAAGGAAGAGACAGCCATAGTGCTTCCTCAAGCCTTTTCCTCTATAGCATGGGGAGATCTGTGTGTTTCAAAGAACACTTCCTCTGTATGTTTCTGATTCATTTGCACTTAGCTCATCAATATGTTGTTTGTACAAGAACCATTTGATGTCCAAGAAATCTCCTGGGCCTCTTAAAGGGTTTCAAAATAATTTATTTGAACCAGAGAACTGAACTTTGCCAAGAGTAAATGGAACTCAGATATCAAAAGGTCTGAGTTCAGTTTTCATTGAATCAAAGAGTGAGTAGTTTCTGAACTGGGCCAAATGCATTCTCCTAACTTTAATTTACAGTACATTGTTTTGGCAAACTCTACAATCCTGAAAGTTGGCTTTTCTCCTCTCATTCCTTTCTAGGGTGCAACCACAAATGTATCTTTTAGTTAACTTTACAAAAAAAAAAAAAAGGCCCTATTATAACAATTTATGAGAGCCTCACACATCACTATTCCTGTAAGTATCAATTTTATTAGAACAAATTGGCATGTTTAAAAAGGTTAAAGCTCTCCTCTGAAGCTGTAATTTTGTTTGATCTCCTATGAAGATTTCTATTTCTTTGTCTTCTCATCTGGGATTTTATCAAAAGGGATGCTTCAATAAATGGTCAGGCCAAGCAGATATCAAGTTGAATACCTGAGGGCTACTGTTGCTTGTGGTGCTCAGATTTGGAGGATGCTCTGCCTTCCAAGGAGAAGGGGTCAGATAAGTGATTAGTAATTTGAGTTTCTTTTTAATTAAAAAAAATCTGAAAACAAAAAATGGGGCAAAATTAAATTCACCCCAATTCTGCCACTTCAAGATAAGCACTGTTAAGTTTTGGTGGATTATTTTCCTTTTATTCTTAGACTGTATGTATATCTATAAATCTTTATCAGTACATGTATATATGTATTATAAAGATGGGATATCATTTTTTTATAGTCTACTTTTCCATTTGTTAGTTCATTCTTGTCTATATTAATACAATTATATTTTTTCACGCATAAAATTCAGTTGTACAGATGATTACTTAAGGGTTCTGTGAGGAGTCTTTTGATTGCAAGCGACAAAGAATTTGTGTCAAACTGACTTAACCACAACAGGAAATTTTTTGGCTGACATCTAAAAAGCCCAATAGGACATCTGGTTTAAGGTGTGGCAGGATTCAGATCTCTTACAACGTTATAGGTCTTCTTTTTTCCTCTCCATTTGCTCTGCCTTCTGCTGCTTTGGTGTCATTCATATGTCACATGGAGAGGCAGAAATTCCAGAGTATGTGCATTCAGAGGCTTGCCTGGCAGAGGACAGCAAGTGTCTGTTCCAGCATGTACCATGAAAATCTCATTGCGCTGGTCCCACAGCAATCTCTGGTCCTGTCACTTGGCTTATGCCTGGGTTACATGACACATGCTTGGAATGTGAGCGTTTCACTAGGAAAACAAGGACTGAGAATGATAAAGGAGGGAGAAGTGGACCCAGAGGAAAATAGGAGGGTTATCAGGAAGAGAATGAATTAATGTTGGGTTTTCTAGGGCTTTCATAACAAAGTGTCACAAACTGGGTGGCTTAAAAATAAAAATTAATTGTCTCACAGTTCTGGAGGCTGGAAATCCAAGATCAAAATACGCAAGCTTGGCTCATTCTAAAGGGCAGTGAGGGGAAATCTTTCATCTCTCTCCCCTCCCTTTAGGTGTTATTGCCTTCGTGTTCCTTGGCTTGTAAATGTATCCCTGGCCTCTACCTTCGTGTTCACATGGCATTCTCCCTGTGTGTATGTTGTGTACAAATTAAAAAAAAAAATAAAGACACTAGTCATATTGGAGTAGGAAACCTTTCCTACTCCAATATGACCTCATTTTAATTAATTGCATTTGCAATGACCCTGTTGCCAAATGAGATCACATTCTGAGGTACTGGGGGTTAACGGCTTCAACATATGAACTTTGGGGGGACACAATTAAAATCAACATGTTTCCAACATGCTTCCATGCATTTAATGTTTCTGGCTACATCTAAGACCCATCCAGTCTGGGTTTGAGTGCTGAAACCCGCTTCTTCCCTTTTTTCTGCTGCATAGTCTAGGACGTTATAGGGTCCCTCCCATATAACTTCGTGATTAAATGTATGGGGGCTAGGAATCCGTCCTGCTGTCTGAATGTACATTACAGTCTTACTACTTACTAGCTTGAAGACTTTGGGCAAGGGGCTTAACCTTTGTCTCCTCAACCAGTAAAATGGGGATAATAGTCCTTCACCCATTGGCTTGTTTTGGGCTAGACACATAGCACTCAGTAAATGTGATCAGTATGACTGTTCCACATCTTCAAAGATGTGAGGACTGTAGAGCCAGGAAAATAACCTACATAACCTCCTAGTGTTTTCATTCTCTGGTGATAATTCAGCTCAACTTCTTCTCCTGAGGTTCTCTTGAAAGAACTTCAAGAGGGGGAAGGGTGCTTTGTTATCCTGCACAGGATAACAGGAATTCAAATTCAGTTCGGGGAACACAAAGTATTACTCTCTGTTTCCTAAAGTCAGATGTCATAAATTCTGAGCCAACTCCTTTTCTCCTAGGCAATGTGACTATTAAATACCTGTCCCCTTTAGGTCCCACTTATCTCTGTCTGATATCTTGTTTTCTCTCTTACAATTTGATCTTTCCCACCATCTTTCAGATGTGGACTGGAACCAGTCATTTTATTTACAATCTCTCTCTTTTTGGCTCCATAAATTTGGGGAAATGGAACAGATGTCTGCTGTTTTTCAAGGCGCCACATCTTTAGTTTTTATGCTTTTCCTACAGAGTCTAATTTGGCTTGTTTAAGTGCTTATTGAATAATAATTAGAACTTTGAGTTCTTGCAGGCAGCAGGACCTATTTGATACAGGTATATTAGGCCTTCCCCAGGGTCAAAGCAGGAGGAGGTGCAGATCACCTTTTTAAAATGTAGTCACTTTTTTTTTTTGTGAGTTGGTGCACTCTGTTGTCCAGACTGGAGTGCAGACTGGAGTGCAGTGGCCGCTCCCGGCCACCGCAGCCTCTACCTGCTGGGCTCTGGTGATCCTTCCGCCTCAGCCTTCCAAGTAGCTGGAACTAGAGGCGCGCGCTACCACGCCCAGCTAATTTTTTGATTTATTGTGGAGATGAGGTCTCACCAAGTTGCCCAGGTGGGTCTCGAACCCGCGGGCTCAGGCAATCCACTCGCCTTAGTCTCCCAAGGCACGGGATTGCAGGCTGAGCCACCAAGCCCAGTTTATGTAGTCACTTTCATTTAGTGCCAGGGACATAACAATAAAGAAGAGAACCACCATTCTTGTTCCTGAAGGAGTGCACATTCTGGGGACATTTCATTCCTGCAGAAAATAGAGAACTTACTACATGTGAGATATTCCTGATCATTAAATAAAACAGAAACAATTCCTGTACTGATGGTTATGTTGTGGAGGGGAAGTAGAAAGCAGAATACAATATTCATAAATACATTTTAAAGATCATATTAAAAGGTGATAAATGCTATAGAAAAAGATAGAGCAGGATAAAGAGGGATTAGGAAAGTTGGAGGAATTTACAATATTAAATAAGGTGGTTAGGGTAGGTCTCATTGAAAAGGTGATAATTGAAAAAAGACTGGAAGAAAAATGAGGAAGGAAGCCTTAATATTGGAAGGAAGAGCAAGTCCAAAGGCCCTGGGGCTTGAGGTGTGCCCCACCTTTTTAGGGAGTTTGAGGAGGCCAGTTTAGATGGAGCAGAGTGAACAAGGTGAGAATAGGAGGAAATCATTAGCAGGCAGATCAAGCAAAGCTTTCACTCTGAGTGTAATGATCCACTGGGAAGTGCTGAGCCGAGAAGTGACCTGAGTTCAGGCTTCAAAGAGCTGGTCTGGCTGCTGTGTTTAGGTTAGACTCTGCAGGTGCAGGGTGATTGCGGGTAGGCCAGTGTAATCACACGAATGGGAGGAGGGAGGTGATGGTCACTGAAAGGGTGACAGATGGAGATGATAAGAGGTCAGATTTTTGGAGACAAGACCAACAAGATTTTCTGGCAGATTGGATGTGGGGTGTGAAAGAAAAGAAGCAGGGATGATTCTAAGATTTTTGGTTGGAAAGAATGGAGTAGCCGTTGACTGAGATGACAGACTGGTGTTGAGAGTTTTTGCCTTGTTTATGAGCGTTGGGTCAGGAGTTCCTTTTGGATACGTTAAGTTTCAAGGGCTCACTAGCTATTCAAGTGGAATTGGTGGCTGGATTTTGGAGCTGTCTGGGGAAATAATTTTGGGGACATCTCTAAAGCTTCAGGAAGTGAGACCCTGCTCCAAAAGGGCTCGAAGACCTTGTTGAGGTTGTTCCAGAACTGGCCACTTCCCTCTCCTCAGCCCATTCTCAGGCAGGAAAATCCCCGGGACAGCAGCCCCTTCCTTCAGCACAACCCTTCTTTTCCCTCTTTGGGGAATGCCTGAGGAATATGAACAAAAATGATAACACGCATCAGCACGGCGCCCTCTCGCCAGCTCGCATCAGGGAGACAGGCAAGGCCCGCCAGGCTTGAAAAACCGTCCCGAAGTCCGCCACGGCACTCCAGCGGCGGCTGAAAAAGCTGGAGCGCCCGAGGGTGGGCGGGGCCTGGCGGTGGGCGGGGCCTGGCGGTGGGCGGGGCCGCGGCGCGAGGGCACGCCGCAGAAGAGGCGTGGCCGGCTCTGCGCGCCGGCTTGCCAGCTAGCGCGCCTCCCTCTCTCCTGCCCTGCCGCGAGTGATCAGCTGGTCTGCGCTTCCCTGACGTGGACCGGCGCACGTCACCGCCGAATGGCAGCCTCCAGAAAGGCACCGCGAGTAAGGTGAGGGGACTCTGCCAGGGAGCCGGCGTCCGGGCAACGTACAGCCCTCCTGCCCGACCGCGCGTGTTGCACCCCCAAGGGCAGGAACAAGCTGGGAGGAGCCGCGGCGCCGGTCGCTGTCGGGCTGGGGCCGCGCTTGCCGGAGTCCCTGAACGGAGGGAGGGAGCTGTGTCCCCGGGCAAGACCTGGGTCGTTTCCGGCGGGGCCGCAGGCACCGAGGGCGGCCCCTGGACGGGTGTGCCGCGGAACTGCC
>NW_007249724.1:180037-182863 GCF_000164805.1 Carlito syrichta | reverse complement strand
GAGGGGGCGGTGGCCGTCGGTGGTGGCCCACCGCCCCCCGGCCCCGCGGAAGGCCCAGCTGTTGCAGGAAGTTGGTCCCTCCTAGCTCCTCCTCCAGTCCGGGAAGGTGGGTGAGCCGCTGCCCTGGCCTCTCTTTCCCAGAGTCTAACCCTGAAGTTACAATATTGACAATACTGACGTCTGCAGTTCGCCTTACTGATCTGTCACCTCCACAAAGATAAGCACCCGGGTGCCTCTCCCCACCCAGATTGTTTCAGAGGCTGTGTAAGAGAATATTTTGGTATAACCTTCAGAAAAACCCCATAGTAGCCTATCCTGGGCTCTCTCCTTGGGCACAGAGAGGCGAGAAGCATTATCCCCCAGCCTCACGTGAAACGTTTTAATTTATTCTCCCACAACTAGGGTATAGCTATCCGAGCAGCTAATAAAAGTGGGAGACAAGAGACATGCTCAGAGTTCACACAGCCAAAATCCCTGGCGATCCACAAGGGGTCTCCCACCTTCTAACTAGTTGAGACTTGAATGAACTCACTTGGCAGCATGGCCAGGCTTACTTGCCCAACACCAACCGTGGCCTGTGCTTGTGTAGACAGATGCCAAATCCACCTTGACCTGGACTTGGCCTTGCCACAGTTTGTTAGGAGTGAGCAGAGAAACAGACTCCCTGTGGAAGGATGTGGTGAGGCGGTAAAGCCTTTGAGGACTAAGGTGGTCTTTTAGGGGCAGAAGGGTTTTCCAACATCAGCTAATAGAGCCTTTTTATCTCACACAAGAGTTCATTGAGAGGTTGAGAGAGGAGAGGCCATTTGTCCCAGGCACCTCCCTTATTGGTGGAATTTGAGAGCTATCTAGTAAAAGAGTGAGGATTTCTTTCTCTAGGTGATGGAAACTGAGCTTAAACTGACTTAGGTAAAATGGGGTTGAGTTGAATCCAGGAGCACCAACATTGGCATCAGGCTTGGCTTCTTTTTTGCATCTCTTGGATCTGATTTCTTTGGTGTTGGCTTCATTCTCAGACAGACTTTCTCCTTACGACGGCAGGTTATGTCTGTACTAGGTTGACAACCCTAGCAGAAAGAGACTTCTCTTTGCCAAAAGAGCGGAAGTTTCAGATCTGATTCTCACTTGGCTGACTTGATTCTTATGTCTATTCATGAGCGATCATATGGCCAGAAGGATGAGTTTGACCAGGCCTGGTTCCCAGAACCTGGTGGGTGAGTGGATTAGACTCATCCCAACTCCTTGATCTGAAATTGAGAAGGGACATTCTCAAAAGGAAAACCAAGGTATTATTCTGGATAGGTAAAAACATCACTTATTTCCCCTCCCTAGAACTCGTTCCAGTTTTCCCTTGTCTCATCTCACTGTGTGTGTGATTGATCTTGTCCTTGTTTTGTGCCGTGCTAAACACTTAATATGTATGATTCCCATCACGAATGGGGGTGTTAGGGGAATAGGTATTCAGAACCCTGCTGGGCTTGCTTTTAAAAAGAGAGAGGAAGAAAAATATGTAGTTTTTAGTAGTGCTTTGATAATTATCTTATGCAAAGATTGAACAGGAATTACTCTGCTTGCTTCTTTCTCTTTACCTACTTTGTGGTTCATGATATTGAAAAGGTGTAGGCTGAAAATGTTCTAGAAAGGGGAAGAACATGAGCTGGAAGTTGGGAGACCTGGACTCTGGTTCTAGCTCCGTCACCAAATAGTTGTGAGGCCTTGAGCAAGTCATTTGATCTCTGTTTCTCATTTTCTTTGTCTGGAGCAGGGAATTAAGTGGTTCCTGGGGCGTATTCTTCTAGCTCTAATTTTTTTTTTTTTTTTTTTTTTTGAGTTGGAGTCTCACTCTGTCGCCCAGGTAGGGGTGCAGTGACACGATCATGGCCCGACCTCCCGGGTTCAGGCTGTCCTTCCACCTCCACCTCCTGAGTGACTGGGACCACAGGCGTGCACCATGATGCCTGGCTAGCTCTAGCTCTAACTTTTAACGATTAGTTCTGCTTTGACAGAGCTTGAGAATGTATCTATCCAGGTAAATGAATGGTGAATGGATCTTGGACTCTAAAAACACCAAGGTATGACAAGATCAGGGTAACTGTAGTGTTTAGCTGCTTTATGGCTTCTGTAATCCTGACAGAAAGGTAGAAGTTGTTGATGCTCATGTAGAGAACTTGAGTTCACCTGTCAGCCCTGATTTCTGGTCTTGGCTTTGCAGCTACTGAGGTATATGGCCTGTGGTAAGTTATCTTTGTTTCTTCTCTTGTAAAATGAATGAATAGGACTACCTTAGGATAACCTTTCACCTCTCCAATCATGTGTCTGAATCAGTCACTGGAACCAGTCAGCTTTATTATCTATATATAGAGAAACTGACTTTCTTCACTTACTGTCTTATAAATTTCCATATGAAGTCATGGGAAATTGGATGAGAATGTTACTTGTGTCCCTGTCCAAGAAAATGAGATGTCTTACTATGTAAAATTTATAACAGTTTTATTGAGGTATAATTCACTCATATACAATTCAGCTATTAACGTATAATTCAGTAGTTATTAGCATATTGAACCATCACCACAGTCAATTTTAGGACATTTTTATCAACTTCCCCAAAATCCTCTACTCATTTAGCAGTCACTTCTCCTTTTCCCTAACCCCACCCCAGCCCTTGGCAGCCACTAGCACTGCACATTTATTTCTTGTCTCTGTAGATTTGCCTATTCTGGACATTTCATTTAAATGGAATTATATACTATGTGGTCTTTTGTAATAGGTTTTTTTCCCCCTTAGCATAATGTTGTAAAGTGGTTTTTTTTTTTTTTTTTTTTTTGA